>NC_091381.1:15045135-15250135 GCF_038502225.1 Cherax quadricarinatus | reverse complement strand
GTAGCAGCCTCTCTACAACGAAAGCCAAACCAAGGCTGATCTGTAGGCTTTGTCACATATTGCCGGTGAGGAATGTGTTCTTGTTGCAGATTAAGGATGTGTCCAGTGAAGGCTTTCACTTGGTTGTCAACATCCCCCTGGAGAAGAGCATTCCAGTCGGTGGTGGCGAGCTCAGAGCAAAGGGCTGGCCAATTACCTCTTTCCTAAAGCCAGGTTGTGCGTGTGGACTCCTCACCTCGTTCTGTTGGGATCTTAAGTGTGGTAAAAACAGCCTTGTGGTCAGACGATCCAACGTAGCCGAGGGGTTGACAAGTGACTATGCCTTCTGCCAGATCACTCACTACTGGGTCAAGGGAGGAGCCAGAGATATGAGTAGGGAAATCAACAAAGTTTCTCATGTCAAACACTGCAAGAAGGTCATCAAAGTCCCTCTGTATAAGGTGCTGGTTGAGGTCACCAACAATTATAATATGGTGACAGTTGTGTTGTAGAAGAAGGGAGTCAATATTTTCCATTAGGAAGTTGATAGGGTCTGCGTGTTGCCACTGATGTCTGTACATTGCACATGCTAGTACAGAGGTACTAGTGTTTATACAGAGCTTGAAGAACATCATTTCAAGATGTGTAGGGGTGGCAACATCTATGTGCTGGGCATGAACACTTTTAGAGAAGCACACAGCAACACCACCTCCTTGCCCTTGCCTGTCTCTTCTCATCCATGAGGTGTAGCCAGCAATTCTTGCAAAATTTTCTGGAGTCCTGTCATCCAAAAATGTTTCAACAACAGCTATCATGTCGGGACGTCGAGTGTTCACAAAGCTATGTGTGAGCTCTCCAACATTAGTAATGAAACCTCTAATGTTGGCCGACAGGATGCTGATAGACTGGCTCCTCATGATGAAGTGGTCAGCTTGAGGTGGTGGGTGTGTAGGGAATGTAAGGTGCCTGCCCTTGAGAGAGGTAGGGTAGGGCTGGGATAGGAGTAGCTAAGTGGGTGACGTGTGAGAGTGTTTACCAATTCAGAGATCCTGCTGGTTTGTTCTGAGAACAGGTCTCTAAACAGGTGGCCCTGTCTGTCAAGTTCCTTTTTCTTCCGACACTGGTCCTCCTTATGTCCTTTCTTGTAGCAGTAGTTACACCTGGTATCTCGCAGGCAGTTGTTGGCAGAGTGCCCCTTCCGGTGACAGCGAGAGCACAGCCTAGGTGCCTGGGAGGGTGGACTAGGATTTGTTGCACCTCCTGTGTTTCGCAGATTTGTCCTCAGATTCTGCCGCTGGAACTGTGTTAGTGGAGGGTGAGACGGCTGTAGATGTCTTCCTCCACCACGTCCTCCTCCACGTCCTCTACCCCGCCCTCTACCAGTTCTGACAGATGTGTCCCTGCTGTTCGTACTTCGGCGCAGTAGGTGATCAGGTGCAGTGATAGTTCCCTGATCACTAACTGCACCGTTCTCTGGTGGAGAAACTCCTGGCTCAGAACTTGCTGTCGAAACACTACTACCAGATCCTAGAATAGTATCGGCAGGTGTGCTGACAGGTGTAGGATCAGAGATGGTATGTGCACTGTCAAGTAGACTGGCAGTGGCTGAAGCAGAGATGTCAGGTGTAGGAGAATTAACAGATCCAAGGCTTCCCACGTTGCTGGGAAGAGGATTTGTTCCTCTGTGGTGGTCAGAGGAATTGTGTTAGAATTCCCAAAGGTAGTGCTTTGAATCTGCCAGTCTGTGGGACCTTAGCGATGACAGAATTCCACCAGTCGTTTACCCCTGAGTTAAGCTCAGTGTGGGACTTCCAGTCTTTGTCAATAGTGTCGCCATCAGCTGAGCAGCTTATGTCACTTGATGCAGGCTTGCACTGACCTTCTACAATAGCTTGTAGGTTATCTAATGATTTGAGGAGCTCATGAAGTGCTTCCCTCTCTCTCTCTCTCTCTCTCTCTCTCTCTCTCTCTCTCTCTCTCTCTCTCTCTCTCTCTCTCTCTCTCTCTCTCTCTCTCTCTCTCTCTCTCTCTCTCTCTCTCTCTCTCTCTCTCTCTCTCTCTCTCTCTCTCTCTCTCTCTCTCTCTCTCTCTCTCTCTCTCTCTCTCTCTCTCTCTCTCTCTCTCTCTACACAGGGTTTGACAAGGTTAAGGATCCTAGCTTTATTGACAAGCTATTTAGGAGGTTAAGGATTCCTAACTTTATTGGCAAGCAAGTAGGCTGTTACCTACATCAGCTCATTTGAAAGCATTTTTATTGTTATGAGACATACAAGTAGGGAACAGGATGAAGTTGGAGCCATCTGAGGGCCAGCATTTTCATTTGATCAACTGACTTTATCTCGTTGACATCATTATGCTGTACGAATGTGTTCCATACTCGAGTCACCCTGGGTATATAGGATCTCAGATGGAGTGAAGTTCTGGAGAAGTGTACAGCCAGAGTGAAGTTGCTGCTTTCTGCCCGTCTTGTAGCATAAAAGATGAGAGGGGGGGCAGGCAAACCAAGAAAGTGGAACATACTCAAGGTGTGAGCGTACTTGTGCCTCGCACAGAATCTTGCAACCCCTACTGTCAAGTAGATGCGTGATACGGCGAAGTGCTGTAAGCTTCCTGGCTGCCTTGTTTGCAAGATTTACAACATGGTTCTTCATGGTTAGTTTGGAGACAAATTTCACCCCAAGGATATCAACTTCTTCTCCAGGTGCCAACACCCTCCCATTCATCCTTACTACTGCACCAGCATTACCATCATGGTGCCTAGAGACGATCATCACTTGCGTTTTCTCAGGTGCAAATGTTACTTGCCATCTATTTCCCCAAGCTAATATAGCTCTCAGCTGGTGGTTGATGTAGCTTAGAGCAGCTGGCATTTCTTCTCTTGGATAAGTGAATGTCAGTGTGCAGTCGTCTGCATATGCATGTGTTTCTGGGATGAGATGAAGATGGTCGTTGAAGTAGACATTACATAACAATGGACCCAACACGCTACCTTGTGGAACACTTGCCCCAATAGGATGTCTTGCTGATTCCGTTCCATTGAGAACTACACTTAGAGATCTACCATGAAGGTAATCACTGAGGAGACATTGCGTAGAGCCTGCAATTCCCAGTGCTTGAAGTTTTGCCAAGAGGCCCTGGTGCCACACCCTGGTCAGCGCCGCCAGCAATGTCCAGTGCTACCACACAGCTGACTTAGGATTCATCCAGTGACTGGTGCCATTTAGTGGAGAGGTTTAACAACAGATCAGCAGCAGAGTAATCTTTCCTGAAGCCATATTGGCGATCACAAAGTAGTGAGTGATAGTCAAAAACTCTGTCATTTGTCTTGAGATTATTGTCTCAAGGATCTTACCAGTGATTGACAGGAGTGACATTGGTCTGTAATTGCTGATTTCTGCTTTGCTCTTCTTTTTGTGAACAGGGACTACATTTGCCTCTTTCCATGGAGGGCCATTTACACTGTACTAGGCAGGGCTGAAAGATGCGAGTTAGAGGTGCTGCTAGCTGGTCTGCACATCTTCTCAACAATCTTGGGCTCAATTGTCTGGGCTACAGCCTTTTCTTGGTCAAGTGATTTAAGAAGGAAATGCACCTCCTCCTGCCTTATTGTCACCCTGACAGTTTTGACACAGTTCTTGCAGCTAGCCAAGGAGGGTCCCTTGCTGGATCAGGAACTTGCATTTTGGCAGCAAAGTGTTCAGCAAAGAGGTCCGCCTTCTCTTGACTACTAGTAGAGGTGGTCCCATCCTGTCGATTTAGAGGTGGAATAAGTTCATCAGGCAGATAACCTTGTCTGTCCTTGACCAGGGACCACCAGGTTTTGGAGCCTACCCACCTGATGCTAACTTTCTTTTAGTGTCCAACTCCCATTTAGCAATGGCCCACTTTTGAACATCACCCATATGCCTACAGGCTTGCATGTGCAAGTTCCTGTTATAGGTGGTAGGATGTCTCTTATACCTTCGCCATGCTTTGTACTTAGCAGTAGCAGCCTCTCTACAACGAAAGCCAAACCAAGGCTGATCTGTAGGCTTTGTCACATATTGCCGGTGAGGAATGTGTTCTTGTTGCAGATTAAGGATGTGTCCAGTGAAGGCTTTCACTTGGTTGTCAACATCCCCCTGGAAGAAGCATTCCAGTCGGTGGTGGCGAGCTCAGAGCAAAGGGCTGGACCTCTTTCCCATAGCCAGGTTGTGCGTGTGGACTCCTCACCTCGTTCTGTTGGGATCTTAAGTGTGGTAAAAACAGCCTTGTGGTCAGACGATCCAACGTAGCCGAGGGGTTGACAAGTGACTATGCCTTCTGCCAGATCACTCACTACTGGGTCAAGGGAGGAGCCAGAGATATGAGTAGGGAAATCAACAAAGTTTCTCATGTCAAACACTGCAAGAAGGTCATCAAAGTCCCTCTGTATAAGGTGCTGGTTGAGGTCACCAACAATTATAATATGTTGACAGTTGTGTTGTAGCAGAAGGGAGTCAATATTTTCCATTAGGAAGTTGATAGGGTCTGCATGTTGCCACTGAGGTCTGTACATTGCACATGCTAGTACAGAGGTACTAGTGTTTATACAGAGCTTGAAGAACATCGTTTCAAGATGTGTAGGGGTGGCAACATCTATGTGCTGGGCATGAACACTTTTAGAGAAGCACACAGCAACACCACCTCCCTTGCCCTTGCCTGTCTCTTCTCATCCATGAGGTGTAGCCAGCAATTCTTGCAAAATTTTCTGCAGTCCTCTCATCCAAAAATGTTTCAACAACAGGCTATCATGTCGGGACGTCAGTGTTCACAAAGCTATGTGTGAGCTCTCCAACATTAGTAATGAAACCTCTAATGTTGGCCGACAGGATGCTGATAGACTGTCTCTCTGTCTCTCTGTCTCTCTCTCTCTCTCTCTCTCTCTCTCTCTCTCTCTCTCTCTCTCTCTCTCTCTCTCTCTCTCTATCTCTCTCTCCCTCTCTCTCTCTCTCTCTCTCTCTCTCTCTCTCTCTCTCTCTCTCTCTCTCTCTCTCTCTCTCTCTCTCTCTCTCTCTCTCTCTCTCTCTCTCTCTCTCTCTCTCTCTTTTTCTCTCTCTCTATTCTTCTCTATCTTTCTCTCTTTCAGGCTCAATAAATCAACAAGTCCCAAATTTTCCACCTTGAACATCTTCCATACATAGCTACTTTTTTTTTCATTGCTCTGGCAACCCCCAGGTCTGCAGCGCTCGCTGCAATTTGCATAGTGATTAACGTTTTCCCCTTGCAAGAACATCAGCCGTATCACAATATCCATGCTAATGAGGTGTAATTATGGTATCTGGAGGATTTTTTTCGCTTCAATAATCTAAATTGTTTGATAACCTAGGATAAGCGAGAAAGTAGTGAATACATACTACTGGGAAGAAAGTAATCATTCAGGCATCAGTAAACATAAGGATATTGGAGCACTGACGCAGGCCTACTGGTACTTTACTGGGCAGCTCCTACTTACACCCAACCACACCTATTTATTTACCTGTCAAACCTAACCTAGCGCGTTCGTCTCGAGTTTTACGACTCTTTGACCGCGGGTTCAAGCCCCACCCGTGGTATGGTTTGTTTGCAATCGTGTCACTACGATTTTGTGATTCATTTAAAGTACTTCTCATAGCTGGTTCAGCTTATCTATCGGCAAAACAGTACCTTCCCGTTTTATAGGATAATTATCCTACTCTTACTAAATTTATTTTATTTCCTCTATTTTGTTGTCATTATATGTTTCCACAGATTCCCTCACGTGCCAGCCCCTCACGTGCCCGCGTGCCCTCGTGCCTCGTTGTGCTCCGTGTTTTCTCGTGTTTTCACGGTCTCTATTACGTGCTGGAACTTTAATTCGTGACAGCGATCTTATACGATACATCTCTTTAGCGCTTGGAACCAATCTGGGGGAGAAAATAGTATATACTGAATTAGTATGCAACACCAGAGGGGAATCAGAGGCCTAGTGTGCCGTGTGCGAAATAATAATAGAACTTTTCTTTGTCAGAGTAAAAAAAGTCTCCCTGATAATAGTGTGTATACATAGTGGTATAGTGTATACCACAGTGGCACCGTAGTATACATAGTGTTATAGTGTATACCACAGTGGCACCATAGTATATATGTAGATAATAAATGCTAAAGTGTCATTAAAACCGGTGCAATAGTAACTTAAGTGATAGGCATAAAGAGGCAGGTGCCAGAAACCTATCACACAGGTCAGCTGTTTTAATAATCTTCCTAGCTTGCTAGTGCACCTCGCCTATAATCTTCCTATCCTGCTAGTGTACCTCGCATATAATCTTCCTAGCCTGCTAGTATACCTCACATATAATCTTCCTAGCCTGCTAGTGTACCTCGCCTATAATCTTCCTATCCTGCTAGTGTACCTCGCCTATAATATTTCTAGTCTGCTAGTGTACCTCGCATATAATCTTCCTAGACTGCTAGTGTACCTCGCCTATAATCTTCCTAGCCTGCTAGTGTACCTCGCATATAATCTTCCTAGACTGCTAGTGTACCTCGCCTATAATCTTCCTAGCCTGCTAGTGTACCTCGCCTATAATATTTCTAGTCTGCTAGTGTACCTCGCATATAATCTTCCTAGACTGCTAGTGTACCTCGCCTATAATCTTCCTAGCCTGCTAGTGTACCTCGCCTATAATCTTCCTAGCCTGCTAGTGTACCTAGCCTATAATCGTCCTAGTCTGCTAGTGTACCTCGCCTATAATGTATTAGCTTTCTAGTGTACCTCGCATATAATCTTCCTAGCCTGCTAGTGTACCTCGCCTATAATCTTTCTAGTCTGCTAGTGCACCTCGCCTATAACCTTCCTAGCCTGATAGTGTACCTCGCCTATAATCTTCCTACCCTGCTAGTGTACCTCGCCTATAATCTTCCTAGTCTGCTAGTGTACCTAGCCTATAATCTTCCTAGTCTGCTAGTGTATCTCGCCTATAATATATTAGCCTTCTAGTGTACCTCTCATATGATCTTCCTAGCCTGCTAGTGTACCTCGCCTATAATCTTTCTAGTCTGATAGTGCACCTCCCCTGTAATCTTCCTAGCCTGATAGTGTACCTCGCATATAATCTTCCTAGCCTGCTAGTGTACCTCGCCTATAATGTTCCTAGCCTGCTAGTGTACCTCGTCTATAATCTTTCTAGCCTGCTAGTGTACCTCGTCTATAATCTTTCTAGTCTGCTAGTGTACCTCGCCTATAATCTTCCTAGCCTGCTAGTGTACCTCGCCTATAATCTTCCTAGCCTGCTAGTGTACCTCGTCTATAATCTTTCTAGTCTGCTAGTGTACCTCGTCTATAATCTTCCTAGCCTGCTAGTGTACCTCGCCTATAATCTTCCTAGCCTGCTAGTGTACCTCGTCAATAATCTTTCTAGTCTGCTAGTGTACCTCGTCTATAATCTTCCTAGCCTGCTAGTGTACCTCGTCTATAATCTTTCTAGCCTGCTAGTGTACCTCGTCTATAATCTTTCTAGTCTGCTAGTGTACCTCGTCTATAATCTTTCTAGTCTGCTAGTGTACCTCGCCTATAATCTTCCTAGCCTGCTAGTGTACCTCGCCTATAATCTTCCTAGCCTGCTAGTGTACCTCGTCTATAATCTTTCTAGTCTGCTAGTGTACCTCGTCTATAATCTTCCTAGCCTGCTAGTGTACCTCGCCTATAATCTTCCTAGCCTGCTAGTGTACCTCGTCTATAATCTTTCTAGTCTGCTAGTGTACCTCGTCTATAATCTTCCTAGCCTGCTAGTGTACCTCGTCTATAATCTTTCTAGCCTGCTAGTGTACCTCGTCTATAATCTTTCTAGTCTGCTAGTGTACCTCGTCTATAATCTTTCTAGTCTGCTAGTGTACCTCGTCTATAATCTTCCTAGTCTTCTAGTGTACCTCGTCTATAATCTTTCTAGCCTGCTAGTGTACCTCGTCTATAATCTTTCTAGTCTGCTAGTGTACCTCGCCTATAATCTTCCTAGTCTGCTAGTGTACCTCGTCTTTAATCTTCCTAGCCTGCTAGTGTACCTCGCATATAATCTTCCTAGCCTGCTAGTATACCTCACATATAATCTTCCTAGCCTGCTAGTGTACCTCGCCTATAATCTTCCTATCCTGCTAGTGTACCTCGCCTATAATATTTCTAGTCTGCTAGTGTACCTCGCATATAATCTTCCTAGACTGCTAGTGTACCTCGCCTATAATCTTCCTAGCCTGCTAGTGTACCTCGCATATAATCTTCCTAGACTGCTAGTGTACCTCGCCTATAATCTTCCTAGCCTGCTAGTGTACCTCGCCTATAATATTTCTAGTCTGCTAGTGTACCTCGCATATAATCTTCCTAGACTGCTAGTGTACCTCGCCTATAATCTTCCTAGCCTGCTAGTGTACCTCGCCTATAATCTTCCTAGCCTGCTAGTGTACCTAGCCTATAATCGTCCTAGTCTGCTAGTGTACCTCGCCTATAATGTATTAGCTTTCTAGTGTACCTCGCATATAATCTTCCTAGCCTGCTAGTGTACCTCGCCTATAATCTTTCTAGTCTGCTAGTGCACCTCGCCTATAACCTTCCTAGCCTGATAGTGTACCTCGCCTATAATCTTCCTACCCTGCTAGTGTACCTCGCCTATAATCTTCCTAGCCTGCTAGTGTACCTAGCCTATAATCGTCCTAGTCTGCTAGTGTACCTCGCCTATAATGTATTAGCTTTCTAGTGTACCTCGCATATAATCTTCCTAGCCTGCTAGTGTACCTCGCCTATAATCTTTCTAGTCTGCTAGTGCACCTCGCCTATAACCTTCCTAGCCTGATAGTGTACCTAGCCTATAATCGTCCTAGTCTGCTAGTGTACCTCGCCTATAATGTATTAGCTTTCTAGTGTACCTCGCATATAATCTTCCTAGCCTGCTAGTGTACCTCGCCTATAATCTTTCTAGTCTGCTAGTGCACCTCGCCTATAACCTTCCTAGCCTGATAGTGTACCTCGCCTATAATCTTCCTACCCTGCTAGTGTACCTCGCCTATAATCTTCCTAGCCTGCTAGTGTACCTCGTCTATAATCTTTCTAGCCTGCTAGTGTACCTCGTCTATAATCTTTCTAGTCTGCATATAATCTTCCTAGCCTTCTAGTGTACCTCACATATAATCTTCCTAGCCTGCTAGTGTATCTCACATATAATCTTCCTAGCCTGCTAGTGTACCTCACATATAATCTTCCTAGACTGCTAGTGTACCTCGCCTATAATCTTTCTAGTCTGCTAGTGTACCTCGCCTATAATCTTCCTAGCCTGCTAGTGTACCTCACATATAATCTTCCTAGACTGCTAGTGTACCTCGCATATAATCTTCCTAGCCTGCTAGTGTACCTCACATATAATCTTCCTAGCCTGCTAGTGTACCTCGCATATAAACTTCCTAGCCTGCTAGTGTACCTCACATATAATCTTCCTAGCCTGCTAGTGTACCTCGCATATAAACTTCCTAGCCTGCTAGTGTACCTCACATATAATCTTCCTAGCCTGCTAGTGTACCTCACATATAATCTTTCTAACCTGCTAGTGTACCTCGCCTATAATATTTCTATCCTGCTAGTGTACCTCGCATATAATCTTCCTAGCCTGCTAGTATACCTCACATATAATCTTCCTAGCCTGCTAGTGTACCTCGCCTATAATGTTCCTAGCCTGCTAGTGTACCTCGTCTATAATCTTTCTAGTCTGCTAGTGTACCTCGTCTATAATCTTCCTAGCCTGCTAGTGTACCTCGCCTATAATCTTCCTAGCCTGCTAGTGTACCTCGTCTATAATCTTTCTAGTCTGCTAGTGTACCTCGTCTATAATCTTCCTAGCCTGCTAGTGTACCTCGTCTATAATCTTTCTAGCCTGCTAGTGTACCTCGTCTATAATCTTTCTAGTCTGCTAGTGTACCTCGTCTATAATCTTTCTAGTCTGCTAGTGTACCTCGCCTATAATCTTCCTAGCCTGCTAGTGTACCTCGCCTATAATCTTCCTAGCCTGCTAGTGTACCTCGTCTATAATCTTTCTAGTCTGCTAGTGTACCTCGTCTATAATCTTCCTAGCCTGCTAGTGTACCTCGCCTATAATCTTCCTAGCCTGCTAGTGTACCTCGTCTATAATCTTTCTAGTCTGCTAGTGTACCTCGTCTATAATCTTCCTAGCCTGCTAGTGTACCTCGTCTATAATCTTTCTAGCCTGCTAGTGTACCTCGTCTATAATCTTTCTAGTCTGCTAGTGTACCTCGTCTATAATCTTTCTAGTCTGCTAGTGTACCTCGTCTATAATCTTCCTAGTCTTCTAGTGTACCTCGTCTATAATCTTTCTAGCCTGCTAGTGTACCTCGTCTATAATCTTTCTAGTCTGCTAGTGTACCTCGCCTATAATCTTCCTAGTCTGCTAGTGTACCTCGTCTTTAATCTTCCTAGCCTGCTAGTGTACCTCGTCTATAATCTTTCTAGCCTGCTAGTGTACCTCGTCTATAATCTTTCTATCCTGCTAGTGTACCTCGTCTATAATCTTTCTAGCCTGCTAGTGTACCTCGTCTATAATCTTTCTAGTCTGCTAGTGTACCTCGTCTATAATCTTTCTAGTCTGCTAGTGTACCTCGTCTATAATCTTTCTAGCCTGCTAGTGTACCTCGTCTATAATCTTTCTAGCCTGCTAGTGTACCTCGTCTATAATCTTTCTAGTCTGCTAGTGTACCTCGTCTATAATCTTTCTAGCCTGCTAGTGTACCTCGTCTATAATCTTCCTAGCCTGCTAGTGTACCTCGTCTATAATCTTTCTAGCCTGCTAGTGTACCTCGTCTATAATCTTTCTAGTCTGCTAGTGTACCTCGTCTATAATCTTCCTAGCCTGCTAGTGTACCTCGCCTATAATCTTCCTAGCCTGCTAGTGTACCTCGTCTATAATCTTTCTAGTCTGCTAGTGTACCTCGTCTATAATCTTCCTAGCCTGCTAGTGTACCTCGTCTATAATCTTTCTAGCCTGCTAGTGTACCTCGTCAATAATCTTTCTAGTCTGCTAGTGTACCTCGTCTATAATCTTTCTAGTCTGCTAGTGTACCTCGCCTATAATCTTCCTGGTCTGCTAGTGTACCTCGTCTTTAATCTTCCTAGCCTGCTAGTGTACCTCGTCTATAATCTTTCTAGCCTGCTAGTGTACCTCGTCTATAATCTTTCTAGCCTGCTAGTGTACCTCGTCTATAATCTTTCTAGCCTGCTAGTGTACCTCGTCTATAATCTTTCTAGTCTGCTAGTGTACCTCGTCTATAATCTTTCTAGTCTGCTAGTGTACCTCGTCTATAATCTTTGTAGCCTGCTAGTGTACCTCGTCTATAATCTTTCTAGCCTGCTAGTGTACCTCGTCTATAATCTTTCTAGTCTGCTAGTGTACCTCGTCTATAATCTTCCTAGCCTGCTAGTGTACCTCGTCTACAATCTTTCTAGTCTGCTAGTGTACCTCGTCTATAATCTTCCTAGCCTGCTAGTGTACCTCGTCTATAATCTTTCTAGCCTGCTAGTGTACCTCGTCTATAATCTTCCTAGCCTGCTAGTGTACCTCGTCTATAATCTTTCTAGCCTGCTAGTGTACCTCGTCTATAATCTTTCTAGTCTGCTAGTGTACCTCGTCTATAATCTTTCAAGTCTGCTTGTGTACCTCGCCTATAATCTAGTGACACGAGAGGGGAAATTTTTTTCCTCTAAATTATGAAAAGTTGCAAAATCCTGAGGAAATTCGAAAAGTGTACAGTTTTGTAAAAAAAAAAAAAAAACACACAAAAAAAAGAAATTACGATATCAGTGAAGGTTTACAACAATAAGATCATAAACCATACACCGGCCGGGATTGAACCCGCGGTCATAGAGTCTCAAAACTCCAGCCCGTCGCGTTAGCCACTAGACCAGCTAGCCACTATAAGATTCATCACAGTGTTGTAGTAGCAACTAACCAGTAATATAATGGTACTTAGTGAGGTGGAGTGACCATCATTAGTTTCTTCTTCATTCTTGGAATACTAGACGTATACAGTGGAAATTTATATAACCTGTAGTTACCAGCGGTAGCAATATACACAATGAAAAGCAAATATTACTCCAGAAAAAGAGACTTTCTTCCAATAATCTTCACCAGACAACTATAGTGATAACATAGCATTTGTTGTGGAGGAGACAGGAAAAATCTAGAAAAGCTTAATACAGTGATCTATAAACTTTCAGGCTGTAAGTAAGAGTTGAGGTCTCGACCGTTCGTCATTGTAGGAGCTGCCAGCAATCACCGGTTCTTCAACACGCAAGTTATACTTTTGTATCAATCTAATCACATATTACTCGGTTAAATAATTTCCAGTAGTTCCTTCATGTGTTAGCCCAAATCACCGACCAGATATGTTTTAAATAAGTGATCCACCGATCAGATCCAACTGGTTCCGAACCCTTAATGGTTCCAAACCCTTGACTGGTTCCGAACCCTTGACCGGTTTCAAACGGATTCGCTGGACAATAAATCAGACTATAAACAAACGGATTTTTAGATGCCCTTATCAAATACAAACAATAACTATAAAGCAGAAACGTAGAGCAGTAAGCTTGTCCTAATATACAAGTACAGTTAGAAATAGAAATACAGATAGCCAGATCTTCACTTTAAGGAGGTTATTAGTAGAATATTCAAGGGGTTACTTATAGAATTACAGTAAATCAACCATTGAAATCACGTGGATTACATGCCACTTTTGTGAAAACTGGTGTCACGCCCCTTGTGCAGATATCCAAGAATTATCTACAAGCAGTATTAAATCAGGGAAGTGTTTTTGGGTATGCCCAAATGAGATCAATCTGTGAACTAAAATCACATTGGTATTAAAAGAGGATAACATCAAAGCAGCCTTCATAGAAAACCTGGAAGCATTCTATAACAGATGGGAAAATAAAAAGTCTGGGCTGGATGGTATTGCTCTTGGTGCGGATGCTGCTCTGGCCTACAATAACTGTATGACTGGAGGTGCTGGCCATGTAGTCAGAAACTGTAAGGCTGGAGGTGTTGCCCTGGTAGACAGTAATTGTGGGGCTGGAAGTGCTGTCCTGGTAGACAATAATGGTGAGGCTGGAGGTGCTGTCCAGGTAGACAGTAAATGCACGCATGAAGGAATGCACATAAATGACCACGAGGGAGACAGGAGCTGTAGTGGGGAAACAAGTGTAGTCAAGGACAATATAAAACCAATATTACAAACTAGTAATACCACAGGAGATAGCAAACAAGGGGATTCCACTAGTAATAGTGAGGATATATTACCAGAAACAACTGGTGAGAGCTCCATTGTTAGTGCTAGTGAGGATAGGAAAGACAAATGACAGAGTTTTTTGACTATCACTCACTACTTTGTGATCGTCAATATGGCTTCAGGGAAGGTTACTCTGCTGTTGATCTGTTGTTAAACCTCTCCACTAAGTGGTACCAGTCACTGGATGAATCCAAAGTCAGCTGTGTGGTAGCACTGGACATTGCTGGTGCTTTCGACCGGGTGTGGCACCAGGGCCTCTTAGCAAAACTTCAAGCACTGGGAATTGCAGGCTCTACGCTATGTCTCCTCAGTGATTACCTTCATGGTAGATCTCTAAGTGTAGTCCTCAATGGAACGGAATCAGCAAAACATCCTATTGGGGCAAGTGTTCCACAAGGAAGCGCACTGGGACCATTGTTATGGAATGTCTACTTCAACGATCTTCTTCATCTCATCCCAGAATCACATGCATATGCAGACGACTGCACATTGACATTCACTTATCCAAGAGAAGAAATGCCAGCTGCTCTAAGCTACATCAATCACCAGCTGAGAGCTATATCAGCTTGGGGAAACAGATGGCAAGTAACATTTGCACCTGAGAAAACGCAAATGATGATCGTCTCTAGGCACCATGATGATAATGCTGGTGCAGTAGTAAGGATGAATGGGAGGGTGTTGGCACCTGGAGAAGAAGTTGACATCCTTGGGGTGAAATTTGACTCCAAACTAACCATGAAAAACCATGTTGTAAATCTTGCAAACAAGGCTGCCAGGAAGCTTACAGCACTTCGCCGTATCTCGCATCTGCTTGACAGTAGGGGTTGCAAGATTCTGTACGAGGCACAAGTACTCTCGCACCTTGAGTATGCTCCACTTTCTTGGTTTGTCTGCCCCCCCTCTCATCTGCGACTGCTTGACAGAGTAGAGAACAGAGCAAGACGTCTCATCTCTCGCCTGGACCCATCCTGGATAGATCTGTCATTTCAGCAGAGCCTTCAACACAGGAGGGATGTGGGATGGCCTTACTGTTATGTACAAGGCCAATATTGTCAAGTACCACACTTGGATCCACTTCGAGATCAGCGTGAAACAAGCTTTTATGGCACAAGACGGGCAGAAAGCAGCAACTTCACTCTGGCTGTACCCTTCTCCAGAACATCACTCCATCTGAGATCATATATACCCAGGAAGACTCGAATATGGAACACATTCGTACAGCATAATGATGTCAACGAGATAAAGTCAGTTGATCAAATGAAAATACTGGCGTACAGATGGCTCCAATTTCATCCTGTTCCCTCCAGGTATGTCTCATAACAATGAAAATGCTTTCAAATGAGCTGATGTAGGTAACAGCTCTTAGCTTGTCAATAAAGTTAGGATTCCTTAATCTGTAAATAGCTTATCAATAAAGCTAGGGATCCTTAACCTTGTCAAACCCTGTGTAAAAAAAAAAAAAAAAAAAAAAAAAAAAAAAAAAAAAAAAAAAAAAAAAAAAAAACATGCACCAACAGGGAATGCAGTCACAAAAACCCAAGGCAAATGGAAACCAAGCCTGTGCACATACTATGCACTTGGTATCTGCAGACATGGGAAATCTGAAAAAACAGATGGGACGTGCAACTATGACCACCCTAGAAAATGCCGTGCCCATATGACAACAGGAAAATGCAAACTCCCTTCCTGTAATCTTTTTCACCCTGAAATGTGTCCCTCTTCAGTACAAGAAAGACAGTGATATAACTTAAATTGCCAGGTACATCATCTAAAGGGGGCAAAAAGACACAAAACATCCAGGCCATGGGAACACCTGGGTAGCCACAGCCACTCAAAAGGGAGAGGTTTTTAGTGTCAGGAAGGAAAAAAACTGGCACGAAATGGCAGAAATCGTACACCAAATCCAGTCATTTCTGGAGTGGAACCACAGTCGATGACCTCCACTCCAAACCAACAGATACAGATACTAGCGCCGGAAAAAAAAGTCCCCCCCAGTACCACCAATACCACCAGCCCAATGACATTCTTCTTTGCAAATATACAGGATCTAAAACCAGCAATGAACAACAAAATACCTTTCATCCTTTGACTGCTTGCAGAAACAAATGCAATGTTCACGGCTTTCACAGAGACCCACATAAAGGATCACTTGGACAACGAAATATGATTCCCAGGTTACAACCAATACAGATGCGACAGAGTGAACAGGCAAAAGAGGGGAGGGTTGGCCTGTATATCGCAGAGTCACTTACATGTACAGAACTGCTTAATGCTTCAAATGATGTAGTGGAAGTTTTAACAGTAAAGATCGAGAACCAAAACCTAGTCATTGTTGTAGTTTACAAGCCTCCGGATGCAACGTCCCAACAATTCCAGGAACACTGTGTGGAAAATCTTCCAGCTCCTGCCCCCAATATCTTGCTCCTGGGGAATTTCAACTTAGGGCACCTAAAATGGAAGAATAGAGCAAATAATGTTGTTGCAGCGATAACACCAGGAGGCAGCTCAGACGAGAACTCACACACACACGAGCTTTTAAATCTCTGCACAAAATTCAACTTAAACCAGCAAATAATAGAGCCTACTAGACTGGAGAATACACTGGACCTCATTTTCACTAACAATGATGATCTGATACGAAATGTCACCATATCAAAAACAATATACTCAAATCACAACATAATGGAGGTTCAGACATGTATGCGCAGAGCCCCAGACCGACAAAATGAGATCAGTCGCGAGGGAGCCTTCACCAAATTCAACTTCAATAACAAGAACATAGTGTGGGACTAAGTAAACCAAGTCCTAAACTATATAAGCTGGGAAGATAGACTAAGCAAAAGAAACCCCAGCTTATGCCTAGATCAGATTAACTCTGTGGCACTCGATATATGCTCAGGGCTTATTCCTTCAAGAAAAAGGAGGAGTAGATGTAAAATAGAAAGAGACAGGCGCTCCCTTTACAGGAGACGGAAAAGAATAACAGAGCGGCTAAAAGAACCCAATATATCTGCAATGCGTAGGGAGACACTGGTCAGAGAAATAGCAAACATCGAACTAAAGCTAAAGGAATCTTATAAGAGTCAGAAATCCCGGGAAGAAACCCAAAGTATTTCTTTTCTTATGCCAAATCAAAGTCGAGAACAACGTCCAGTATTGGGCCGCTACTTAAATAAGATGGGTCCTACACAGATGACTGCAAGGAAATGAGTGAGCTACTAAAGTCTCAATATGACTCATTTTTTAGCAAGCCGCTAACCAGACTGAGAGTCGATGATCTAAATGATTTTTTTATGAGAGAGCCACAGAATTTGGTAAACACAAGCCTATCTGATGTTATCCTGAAGCCAAATGACTTCGAACAGGCGATAAATAACATGCCTATGCACTCTGCCCCAGGGCCAGACTCATGGAACTCCGTGTTCATCAAGAACTGCAAGAAGCCCATATCACGTGATTTTACCATCCTATGGAGAGGGAGTATGGACACTGGGATCGTCCCACAGTTACTAAAAACAACAGACATAGTTCACTCTACAAAGGGGGCAGTAAAACAATAGCAAAGAACTGCAGACCGATAGCACTAACATCCCATATCATAATAATCTTTGAAAGTGTCCTAAGAAGCAAGATCGCCACCCATCTAGATACCCATCAGTTACACAACCCAGGGCAACATGGGTTTAGAGCAGGTTGCTCCTGTCCGTCCCAACTACTGGATCACTACGACAAGGTCCTAGATGCACTAAAAGACAAAAAGAATGCAGATGTTATATATACAGACTTTGTAAAAGCCTTCGACAAGTGTGACCATGGCGTAATAGCGCACAAAATGCGTGCTAAAGGAATAACAGGAAAAGTTGGTAGATGGATCTATAATTTCCTCATAAACAGAACATAAAGAGTAGTAGTCAACAGAGAAAAGTCTTAGGCGGCTACGGTGAAAAGCTCTGTTCCACAAGACACAGTACTCGCCCCCATCTTGTTTCCCATCCTTATATCTGACATAGACAAGGATGTCAGCCACAGCACCGTGTCTTCCTTTGCAGATGACACCCGAATCTGCATGACAGTGTCTTCCATTGCAGACACTACAAGGCTCCAGGCCCACATCAACCAAATCTTTCAATGGGCTGCAGAAACAATATGAAGTTCAACGATGAGAAATTTCAGTTACTCCGATATGGTAAACATGAGGAAATTAAAGCTTTATCAGAGTACAAAATAAATTCCAGCCACAAAATAGAGCGAGAAACCAACGTCAAAGACCTGGGAGTGATCATGTCTGAGGATCTCACCTTCATGGACCATAACATTGTATCAATCGCATCTGCTAGAAAAATGACAGGATGGATAATGAGAACCTTCAAGACTAGGGTGGAATTTCAAGCCCATGATGACACTCTTCAGGTCACTTGTTCTATCTAGGTTGGAATATTGCTGACCTAGTGAAATTGCTGACCTAGTAAATGAACAGAGAACCTTCACGGCGCGCATAACGGAGATAAAACACCTCATTACTGGGAGCACTTGAAGTTCCTGAACCTGTACTCCCTTGAACGCAGGCGGGAGAGATACATGATTATATACACCTGGAAAATCCTAGAGGGACTAGTACCGAACTTGCACACGAAAATCACTCACAACGAAAGTAACTTCACTCTGGCTGTACCCTTCTCCAGAACATCACTTCATCTGAGATCATATGTACCCAGGATGACTCGAGTATGGGACACATTCGTACAGCATTACGATGTCAACGAGATAATGTCAGCTGATCAGATGAAAATGCTGACCCACAGATGGCTCCAACCTCATCCTGTTCCTTACTTGTATGTCTTATAACAATAAAAATATTGTATGCTTCATAAGAATAAAAATACTTGTGTGTTTCATAACAATAAAAATACTTGTATGTCTCATAACAATAAAATGCTTTGAAATGAGCTGGTATAGGTAACAGCTCTTAGCTTGTCAATAAAGTTAGGAATCCTTAACCTGTTAATAGCTTGTCAATAAAGCTAGGGATCTCTAACCTTGTTAAACCCTCTGTAAAAAAAAAAAAAAAAAAAAAAAAAAAGTGAAATCATGATCAACAACCCCCACGGTTTTCAAAAATGGTGAATCCTGTCTCACAAATCTGCTAGAGGTCTATAATATGGTAAAGAAATCAAGGTGAGAAACAGAGGGTTAGATGGACTTGATATTGATGGAACAAAAGCAAGTGAAGCAGATATAAATTACAGGGAAAACACTACAGTGAATCAAGGAATACTTAATGAGAAGGAAGCAATGACTTATTATCAGGAAAGAGATGTCGGAAAGAGCGAGTTTGATTAATGGGGTTCCAGAAGGGTCAGAGGATATCGAGATAAAGGTGTCACTGTTCGTAGATAATGTGAAAGAATGAGGAAAATACAAACAAGAGGAGACCAGGAAAAACTACAAATGAATCTGGAGAAGCTGGAAGACTGGTGTGACAAATGGATACCGGAAATTAACTCCAGCAACTGATAAGATGTAAACCCGGAGAAAGTAGAAATCAGAAAATAGAGAACTGAATCGGGGGATAAAGACTGCAAGTCTGCATGACACAGAAGTATATTCTTGGGCATTACGCATAGAACATCGTCCACATATCTATTCTATTACCTTTTTTAGGAAGAATTCTGTTAAACACTCTTGTTTACAAAAATCCATCCACAAATTGTGAAAGTGAGAGTCGCTTTCCCACTGCCATATCAAATATCTGATTGTAATACTCACCATTAAACACAATGATTGTTGACAGAGATAATGGCAAAGTGTAATAATAGAGATCTTCAGATAGGAAACTTAATAAGTCATAAACTTGGACTTCTGTGAACAACGATGTAACATCACAACTAACCATGGTGTCATCATGTAAGTCAGTAGGAGGTGCTTAGTTTGTCCACTAAATATATTCCTAACATTGAGGTAAGAAACTTTGCCTACAACTTGGCCAAGTTCCTAACACATTGCCTTTTTTAGCTGCTTTGCTTGTTAAAGGAATCCAAAAACATGCAAAAAAGAAAAACATACACAAAACCCAGAAATAACTGCTCATATGTACACTGTTACTATTCAGATTGTATATATATATATATATATATATATATATATATATATATATATATATATATATATATATATATATATATATATATATATATATATATATATATATATATATATATATATATATATATAATGTATATATATATATATGTATATATATGCATATACATATACATGCATATCAATATATATCAATAACTACACTGTGCTAGCCACGGATGCGAACCCATGTTGTACTGGCCTGCCTCATGGTAAGCGAGAACCTCATGACGCTTTTAAACCACAGAACCACCCAACCCTACAAGAATGGCGCAGCCAGCAGAGTTAGCTGTTTTGCCGCCATCCGAGGGCATGCGGAGGTGAGGGAGCGTCTAAGCTAATTTCGTTCTCATCCTTGTTTGGTATACTAGCCTCACGAGCAGCATTTATATATTATTGTAACCACAGACGAGTGGAATTGATCAATAACAACACTGCACTAGCCAAGGATTCAAATCCATGTTGTACTGGCCTGCCGCATGGTAAGCGAGAACCACATGACGCTTTTAAACTAAAGGACCACCCAGCCCTACAAGAATGGCACAGCCAGCAGAGCTAGCTGTTTTGCCGCCATATGAGATCATTTATTCCTGGGATGGCTCGAATCTGGAACATGTTCATACAGCATAATGATATAATAAAAATAAAGTTAGCTGATCAAATGAAATCTCTGGCCCACAACTGTTCCATATTTGGGAGACGTGATAGGTTCCTCATATGATAAGAGTTTTTGTGAAAATGGTGAGCTCACGGTAGGACATGCAGGAGATTTGAAGAATATTTTCTAGGCCTTAGGGAGGGATGCATAATGTCACAATGGCTTTTTAAAATATTTATAGATGGGTGTTGCACAAGAAGTGATTGCTAGAGTGTTGGGGTAAAGTGTGAGATTAAAAGATAAAAAATATAGTATAAAGGGAAAATTGTCACAACTGCTTTTTATCGATGACAGACAGCTTCTGAGAAATTCTGAAGAGAAGTTACAAAGGTTTCTGGACAAATCTGGGAGAGAATGTTAAAGAATAATAATAAATGCGAACTTAGGAAAGGTCAATGTAATGAGTGGTAGCAAAAAATAAGGTAAAGGAAGAATGTATATCTAACTGGAAGGAGGGAGTATGAAGGAAGTGAATGTGTTCAGATATTTAAGCGAGTACATGCCGACAGACAGGTCTGTGAAAGACGAAATTAACCATAGAATTGACGAGTGGTATAAGGTGAATTGTGCATTGAGACATCTGTGTAGAAAAAGAACATTAACCATGGAGGCAAAAAGGGGTGAAGCATGGCTTATGAATGTTTCAGCGAGGAGGAGGCTGAAAACAATGGAGATGTCGTGTTAGGTCATAATGTGTGGTGTGAGTATTGCTCATAGAATTCATAGTTTGGAGATTATAAGTAAGTGCAGGGTTACTAAAATAATTATACGAAGGAGTGAGGAGGGATAGTTGAGGTGGTATAGACACGTAGAGAGGATGGGGCAAAATTGGGTGACCTGGAGGGTGTATAAATCTGTAGTGGAGGAAAGGTGGAGTATGAGTCTTAATAAGGAAGGAAGAATGGACGGGTTAAAGAAGGTTTTGCTTGCTTGGGGTTTAGACATCCTTCAGGCGTGAGTGAGTATGTTCGATAAGAGTGGAGGCAAATGTTATTTTATGACTTGACATGCTGTTGGAGTGCAAGCAAGGTAACATATATGAAGGGATTAAAAGAAGTCGGTTAGCTGAATCTGAGTCCTGGAGGTGGGAAGTACATTGCTTGCACTCTGAAGGAAAGGTGGAAGTACTGCAGTTTCGACGGGCATCTGAACTGTAGTATCGGTGCTTCTCTGGTATTACAACCCAGGCACAATAAGGACTGTTATCCTGGATTTAAAAGGGAGCAAGGAGCAGAACAAACACAGCTGAATGACTTTGAAATATATTTTCCTTCACCAAGAGCAATAGTAATTATTTACAACTATGTACACTATATACAGCTGGAAATGTATGTGTACAATACGGTTTAGTCAAAGACAAATACACAGCCTGGTGACAGAATGGACAACCGTGCTCAACCAGCTCTAGAAAGGGAATTACAAGCGTGGAAAGGTGAGTGGTGACCACTACACCTCCACAATTGCCAGACCCACCTTCTCATTGGCTGAACCTAGGTACTGATCAAATGATGGGGCCCAATCATTCGACCCTTAGTACTGGTTCGCTGGTTGGGGAGATAGCCTTTCAATGAGGGTGTGTACATGCGCCGAATAAAGGTTACATACTCTTTACATGCCACAACTGGCAAGACACTGATGATATGAGTGATGGTGAAAGCCTTTCTTATTTGTCGAGTTCCCCTACCTTGTTGGGAAAAGGCCAGAGCGTACAAAAAATATTTTTAGACTGGTTGTGACCAGGTTACATGCTTCATTACTCTCATATAGACGATAGGTTTTAAGCCACGTTAAAAGTCGAACTCTTCTAACTTCAAGACAGGCTATAAACCATGAAGAATGAGGCGAGGATTCCTTTGTCGCATCATTTAATAAGATTATAACTAAAGCAGAGAAGAACCTGCAGAAGATTAAGTTATACAGTGAATAACATGGTTGGTGGAAAAGAGAAAGGGCCTAAATGGAGGAAAGGGAGAATAAATGATCAAGATAGAATTAAAAGAAAAGCAAAAGCAGCAAGATATATTTATATCAGAGAGGGAAATGGCAAGAGAACAGAATATATATAAATAAGAACATATGAACCCTCATAAGGGGCGTTTAATTATTATTATTATTATTATTATTATTATTATTATTATTATTATTATTATTATTATTATGATAACTATCATTATTATCATTATTTTTCACCAGGAAGATGATGAGCAGCACCTGGGTAATGTATGAAATCATTATCGTTCCTTCAGTTAGTTAATTCCTTGGCTCTGTTTTCCCTTGCAGCATGATGGCCTATCTTGTGCTGAGTATGAAGGTGATAAAGTTTTCTCTTGCATGTAAAGAGGTTTCACTAGCTGGTGAAGAGGCTTCCCAAGCTGGTGAAGAGGTTTCCCTAGCTGGTGAAGAAGTTTCCCTAGCTGGTGAAGAGGTTTCCCCAACAGATGAAGGGGTTTCCCAAGCAGGTGACCAGGTTCGTCCAACAGATGAAGAAGTTCTCCAGCAGGTGAAGAGGTTCCCCCAGCATGTGATGTGGTTTCCCCAGCAAGTGAAGCGGTTGCCCCCCAGCAGGTGAAGGGTTCCCCCAGCAGGTGAAGGAGTTTCCCCCAGCAGGTGAAGGGGTTTCCCCAGCAGGTGAAGGGGTTCTACCAGCAGGTGAAGGGGTTCCCCCAGCAGGTTAAGGGGTTCCCTAGCAGGTGTAGGGGTTCCCTAGCAGGTGAAGGGGTTCCTCAGCATGTGAAAGAGTTCCTCAGCAGGTGAAAGGGTTTCCGCAGCAGGTGAAGCGGTTCCCCCAGCAGGTGAAGGGGTTCCCACCAGCAGGTGAAGAGGTTCCCCCAGTAAGTGAAGGGGTTCCCCAATAGGTGAAGGGCTTCCCCAGCAGGTGAAGGAGTTTCCCCAGCAGGTGAAGGCGTTTCCCTAGCAGGTGAAGAGATTCCCCCAGCAATGGAAGGAGTTCCTCCAGCATGTGAAGGGGGTACCCCCAGCAGGAGAAGGGTTTTCAACATTGCAATACTCCTTTACAAGACTTTGCTGCTTTCTGCTATAGTTTGCATAAGAGGGAGAAGAGAGGAGTGATGATGGAAGGTATGGAGAAGATGGAGAGGGAAAATGGAGAAAAAACTTTTATTGTGATGACGGTCGTAGAGGGATGACATAAGATGGTCGAGGAAGAGAAGGAAAAAAGGGAAGAGAAGAAAAAGAAGAAGAATTAGGAGAAAGAGAATGAGAAGGAAGAGGAGGGCGAGAAAATGGAAGGACAAACAAATAAGAGATTATAAGAGGAGGAGAAGGAAGATTAGGAGAAGGGAAGAAGAAGAAGAAGACGATAATATGAGGAAGAGAGGGGGAGGAGGAAGAAGAGGAAGACGAGGGATGGAGAACGGAAGAAGAGAAGGCGAGGATGAGGAAGAGAAGGAGGAGCATGACAATGGTTTATTGCATGTGTATCTTTCTTTTTTATCTATCTCTCTCTCTCTCCCTTTTACACAGGGTTTAACAAGGTTTGGTTAAGGATCCCTAACTTTATTTACAAGCTAACAGCTGTTATCTTCATCAGCTCATTCGAAACCATTTTATTGTTATGAGACATAAGTGAAGGGGACAGGATGAAGTTTGAGGCATCTGTGCGCCACCAATTTCATTTGATCAACCGACTTTATTTCGCTGATATGATTATGCTCTACGAACATGTTCCAGACTCGAGTCATCTTGGAGATAAATGATCTCAGATGAAATGATGTTCTGGAGAAGGGTGAAGTTACTACTTGCTGCCCGTCTTGTTATGTAGAAGCTCACTTCTCGCTGTCCTCGTGGAGCCAAGTGTGATACTTTGACAATTCTGGTCTTGTACATAATAGTAAGGCCACCTACCTCCCTCCGGTGTTGACGGTTTTGTTGAAATGACAGATCTATCAAGGATGCGTCCAGGCAAGTGATGAGGTGTCTTGCTCTGTTCTTTACTCTGTCAAGCAGTTGCAGATGAGATGGGGGGCATACTTGTGAGCTTACTTGTGCCTCATACATACAGAATCTTGCATTCCCTACTGTCGAGCAGATGCAAGATACGCTGAAGTGCTCTAAGCTTCTCGCCCGCCTTGTTCATGGAGTCAAATTTCACCCCAATGATATCAACTTCATCCCCAGGTACCAACACTCTCCCATTCATACTATTGCTCCGGCCTTACCATAATGGTGCTTAGAGACCATCATCATTTGTGTTTTCTCGGGAGCAAATGTTACCATTTATCAGTTTCTCAAGGGTGATATAGCTCTTAGCTGGTGATCGATGTGCAGCTGGCATTTCCTCTCATGTATATGTAAATGTCGGAGTCTGCATACGCATGGGATTCTGGAATGAGATGAAGAAGGTCATTGAAGTAGACATTCCATAACAATGGCTCAAGAACGCTTCCATGTGGAACACTTGAAGGTAATCACTGAGAAGACATAGTGTAGAGACTGCAATTCCCAGTGCTTGCAGTTTTGCCAAGAGACCCTGGTGCCATACTAGGTCGAAAGCACTATTAATTTGCAGTGCTACTACACAACTGACTTTTGATTCGTCTTAGGCTGACGTTGGATTCGTCTTGGGTTGACGTTGGATTCGTCTTGGGCTGACTTTGGATTCCTCTTGGGCTCAACTTGTCTAGGCCCACAACCTTTTCGTTTCAACCGATTGAAGATGATGTACCGCCTCCTCCTGCATTATTGTCACCACTGACAGCTTTGAGACAATTCTTGTAGCTAGCCAAGGAGGTTCCCTTGCTGGATCAGGAACTTACATTTTGGTAGCAAAATGTTCTTGACTACTAGTAGAGATGGTCTCATCCTGTCTATTTATAAGTGAAATAAGTTTATCAGGAAAATGCCCTTGTCTGTCCTTAACTAAAGACAACCAGGTTTTGGAGCCCATTCTATCAGATACTAGTTTTCTCTGTGTATACCTCCCATTAAGAGATGGCCCACTTTTGAACTTCACCCATATGACTACAGGCTTACCTGTGCAAATTCTTGTTATAAGTAGTGGGATATCTCTTATATCTTCGCCAAGCCTTGTACTTAGCAGTAGCAGCCTCTCTTCAACAAAAGCCGAACCAAGGCTCATCTCTAGGCTCCGTCATATACTACCGGTGAGGGATGTGTTCTTGTTATTGATTAAGAACGTGTCCAGTTATGGCATTAACTCCTCTCCTCCTATTTTCCACACTACGAATTCTTTGCATAATATTCACATCACACATTGCCCATAGACAGGACATCTCCACTGCCTCCAGCCGCCTCTTCGCTGCAGCATTTACAACCCAAGCTTCACACCCATATAAGAGTGTTGGTGTCACTATACTTTTGTACATTCCCTTCTGTGCCTTCGTGGATAACGTTTTTTGACTCCCCAGATGCCTCAACGCACCACTCACTTTTTTCCTTCATCAATTCTATGGCTAACTAAATCTTTCATAAACTCATCAGCTGACAAGTCAAAGCTCAAATATCTGAAAAAATTCACTTCTTCCGTACTCCTTCTCTCCAACGTGGTATCCAATTTTTCTTTATCTAAATCGTTTGATACCCTCATTACCTTACTCTTACCTATATTCACTTTCGACTTTCTACCTTTACATACCCTCCCAAACTCGTCTACTAACCTTTGTAATTTTTCTTTATAATCTCCCAAACTTGGTTCAAAACTTCCCAAACATTCACTAAATATTTCCCAAAATCTCTCTCTCTTCCTCTACACTTCTCTCTTCTCCAGCTGCATAAACCCGCTTTTCACATCCAACCCTTATTTTACTCCACATAATAGTTTAATTAATTTATTTATATTATCTCTTTTCCTGCCATAACTTATCCTTCATTATTATCGCTACTCCTTCCATAGCTCTAACTCTCTAAGAAGCTCCTAACCTAATCCCATTTATTTCTCCCCAGTGAAACTCTCCTATCCCCTTCTGCTTTAGTGTACTTCATATAAAGCCAGGACATCCAGCTTCTTTTCTTTCATAACGTCCACAAACATCTTATATATATATATATATATATATATATATATATATATATATATATATATATATATATATATATATATATATATATATATATATATATATATATATATATATATATATATATATATATGTCGTCCCGAATAGGCAGAACTTGCGATCTTGGCTTAAATAGCAACGCTCATCTTGCCATATAGGAGAAGTGAAAATTTGTGTATGCAATAATTTCGCCAAAATCATTCTGAACCTAACGAAAAAATATATATTTCACTGTGTTTGTTTAGTATTAAATTATTGTAAACAAATCTAAAATATATTTAGTTGGGTTAGGCTAAAATAAATTGTTCTTGTTATAATAAGGTTAGGTAAGTTTTCTAAGATTCTTTTGGTGCAAAATTAAAACTTTTTACATTAACATTAATGAAAAAAATATATCTTTAAACGTACAAGAGAAAATTTTAGAAAGGACTTAATTTTAAACTAGTTCTTGCTAATTGACCAGTTTTACATATTCGGCACGACACACACACACACACATATATATATATATATATATATATATATATATATATATATATATATATATATATATATATATATATATATATATATATATCGTGCCGAATAGGCAGAACTTGCGATCTTGGCTTAAATAGCAACGCTCATTTTGCCATATAGGACAAGTGAAAATTTGTGTATGCAATAATTTCGCCAAAATCATTCTGAACCTAACGAAAAAAATATATTTCACTGTGTTTGTTTAGTATTAAATTATTGTAAACAAATCTAAAATATATTTAGTTGGGTTAGGCTAAAATAAATTTTTCTTGTTATAATTAGGTTAGGTTAGTTTTCTAAAATTCTTTTGTAGCAAAATTAAAATTTTTTACACTAACATTAATGAAAAAAGTATATCTTTAAACGTATAAGAGAAAATTTTAGAAAGGACTTAATTTTAAATGAGTTCTTGCTAATTGACCAGTTTTGCATATATATATATATATATATATATATATATATATATATATATATATATACATATATACATATACATATATACATATACATATACATATATACACATATACATATATACATATATATATATATATATATATATATATATATATATATATATATATATATATATATATATATATATATATATATATATATATATATATATATATATATATATATATATATATATATATATATATATATATATATATATATATATATATATATATATATGTATATATATATACATATATATATATATATATATATATATATATATATATATATATATATATATATATATATATATATATATATATATATATATATATATATATATATATATATATATATATATATATATATTCAAATATATATATTCAAATATATATATGTCGTGCCGAATAGGCAGAACTTGCCATCTTGGCTTAAATAGCAAGGCTCATCTTGCCATATAAGACAAGTGAAAATTTGTGTATGCAATAATTTCGCCAAAATCATTCTGAACCTAACGAAAAAATATATTTCACTGTGTTTGTTTAGTATTAAATTATTGTAAACAAATCTAAAATATATTTAGTTGGGTTAGGCTAAAATAAATTGCGCTTGTTATAATAAGGTTACGTAAGTTTTCTAAGTTCCTTTTGGTGCAAAATTATAAATTTTTATATCAACATTAATGAAAAAAATATATCTTTAAACGTATACGAGAAAATTTTAGAAAGGACTTAATTTTAAATGAGTTCTTGCTAATTGACCAGTTTTACATATTCGGCACGACATATATATATATATATATATATATATATATATATATATATATATATATATATATATATATATATATATATATATATATATATATATATATATATATATATGTATGTATATATATATATATATATATATATATATATATATATATATATATATATATATATATATATATATATATATATATATATATATATATATAAATATATATATATATATATATTTATATATATATATATATATATATATATATATATATATATATATATATATATATATATATATATATATATATATATATATGCAATAAAATCACAGTAAACAGGTGATTTCAGAATATGCAAAACAACCACTGTGAAAGAAAAGTGAAATGCCAAGCGCTTTCATGACTACTCACATTATCAAGGAACAATAAAAGTAATGCATCAGAGGAAGGCATATAAAAGGTCTAGACGCCACCTCACTATCACATCCCACAGCAAAGCACCACCTGATGTGCGACTCATAAGAAAGAAAACACTGCAGGAGGTCCGCTGGCCAAACTAGACAGGTTCTTCACGCAACCCACAAACTATTCTACCCAAGAATTAAGAATTTTAAAATTTATTATTTGTCCAATGTATTTTTAAATTCTTCCCCAATTCTAATAATTATAAAAGGATCAAATTTATATAAACCAAAGGAAATATTCATATTATTGTCAAAACTGCTTTTTATGACTCAAGAATTAATTATATTTCTGTCGACCATGGACTTGCTTGATACAACTTTCTCAACTTTTCGAAATTCAATTTGATGGTTAAAATCTCTCACATGAATGAATAGAGCATTGGAATCTTGTCCAGTTCTAATGCTATATTTATGTTGTTTTAATCTCAGTTCGAGACTTTTACCAGTTTGACCGTAATAAACTTTATCGCAAATTTTACAAGGAATCTTATAGACACATCCGTCAGCATTTTGGGGGGAATTCTTTATCAGAAGTTTTTTTTACTGTATCAAGATTTTTAAATACAACTTTAATATTAAAAGTCTTAAGAAGAGAAGGCATATCAACCAAGTTTTCATGGTAAGGGAGAACCAAAATATTTTTAGTTGAATAAGGTTGGTTGTCCCTTTCTGGATTGTAAAAAGTATTTCTGGCAACTTTAAAAGATTTATCAGTTACGTTTCTTGGGTATTTCAAATCATTAGCTATTTCATAAATTTTGGATATTTCTTCATCTATGAACTCTGGACTACATATACGCAAAGCTCACAAAAACATTGAGGAGAAAACAAACAGTTTAACTCTGTCTTGATGGGAAGAATAATAGTGGACATAGGAACAGTTATTTGTAGGTTTTCTGTAAATTTTAAATTTGAATTCATTATTACCCTTAATAATTAAAACATCTAGAAAAGGCAATGAGTTATTTTCCTCAAATTCAACAATAAAGTTTATAGAATGGGTTAAGCTATTTAATTTACCAAGGACATGGTGTATATCTACATTTTTGGGCATAAGTCACAAAATATCATCAACATATCTGAACCATTTAGCTCTATTAGGGAGGACTGTGTTAAGCAATCTTGTTTCAAAAAATTCCATGAATAGGTTACTAAGAACAGGTGAAAGAGGATTTCCCATTGCCATACCAAACTTCTGAGTGTAAAACTTATCATTATATACAAATTTTGCATCAACAATGCAAAATTTAATAAGTTTAATGATAGTAGGAACTAGCAATGGTAAATCATATTTAACGAGTTCTTCAGAGTAGTCACGAAAGCGCTTGGAATTTCAATATTCTTTCACAGTGGTTGTTTTGTATATGTATATATATATATATATATATATATATATATATATATATATATATATATATATATATATATATATATATATATATATATATATATATATATATATATATATATATATATACCATGAAAACTTGGTTGATATTCCTTCTCTTCTTAAAACTTTTAATATCAAAATTATGTATATATACTATTTTCAATCACATCGAGTTCCATATGACAAAAGCATTTCTCTTCTGAAACAGGCCATTAGTTTTTGAAATGGTATGAGAGTTAACTGATAGGTAGGTAGGGAGGTAGGTAGGTTTATAAGGATGTAGGTAGGAGGATCTTGGCAATTAAGCTGAGTCACAGCAAGTTAAATCAATCAAATTTCTAAATCCTCCCTACCTACCTACAGTCAAGCTGTTATTCTGCCTCTGCTACTCCAGCTTACAACTGCTGTTGCTGCTGCAACTCTACAACATACATTCATCTGAAATCATTCATTCATAGGATGACTCGAATCTGGAACATGTTCGTAGAGTGTTACGACACGAACGAAATAAAATCAGTTGACCAAATGGCCTCACAGATGGCTTCAACTTCATGATGTTCCCTGTTTGTATGTCTCGTAACAATATAAAGAAATTAAAATAAGCTGATGTAGGTAACAGGTATTATCTTATATATGAAGTTAGGAACCCTACACTGACATTGTAGAACCTTGAGGAAACGCAAGAGCAAGAAAGAGAGAGAGAGAGAGAGAGAGAGAGAGAGAGAGAGAGAGAGACAGACAGACAGACAGACAGACAGACAGATATAGACAGACAGACAGACAGACAGACAGACAGACAGACAGACAGACATAGACAGACAGACAGACAGACAGACAGACAGACAGACAGACAGACAGACAGACAGACAGACAGACAGACAGACAGATGGATATACAGACAAACAGACAAACAGGCAGCGAGAGAGAGAGAGAGAGAGAGAGAGAGAGAGAGAGAGAGAGAGAGAGGGAGAGAGAGAGAGAGAGAGAGAGAGAGAGAGAGAGAGAGAGAGAGAGAGAGAGAGAGAGAGTGAGAGAGTGAGAGAGTACATGCGATATGACAAATAGCAAAGAACTTGGATGTTCACATGGAGGCAATCTACTGAGACGTTCTGTCTACTTGTACCTAGATTAAGGATTATCGTTATTTATGTATGTGTGAGGGTCAATATAGAAATTGAGAAGCCACTTCCTCTCTAGCCACTGTCGACATGAAAACAGGGAGGAAAATATGACGTACCATAATGGAAAAATGGCATGAAAATTTACAGGGTTAATATAACTAAGTGGAAAACGTGGTCTACAACCACCTTTAATAATTTAGTATTGTTATCTTACGCTAATCGTGTGGGTTTAGTGAGTGACTGCTGAATGTAGCAAGTGTAGCTTCTCTTCCCTCTTACTGTGCACTGTATCTTATTGGACCACTGAAAGTTGTTGTTACGTTTCCTGGCAGGGTAAACAAAATTGGGCTGACCCTGCAGTCATTACTGATAGTTTCACATTTAGAAAATGTTTCTGAAGCCTCAGGAAACTAGCCCCCTAGTGGGTGTAGTTTCCGGTGTATCTAGTTCCATCCTATACCTACAAAGTGCCTGTCCCGCGGTTCTTGAATAACTGTTTTTTTCTTGGCACCTACATCATAAGCTGGTAGTTTATTCCATTGTGTTATAATACTGCTAGCAAATAGACTACCCTCGAACACGTTTGTGTTGCGTCTTGTGCCTCGTAGTTTCATTTAAGTGTTTGGAGTTATAGACTCGTTCAGTAATTCAAATAGTTTTTAATGTTTACATCTGTCTAAGTCATTCAGTTTCTTAACATTTTGAAAGCATTCTCCTCGAAGTTCTCCTAAGAGAAAAAAGTTTGAAAGGTTTCAGTCTGTCTTCATAGGGTGTGTTTCTGAGGTGCGTCACAAGCGGTATTCCTCAGGGGTCAGTGTTGGGCCCGTTGTTGTTCACAATTTACATAAACGACATAGATGAGGGAATAAATAGCGACATAAGCAAATTTGCTGATGACATCAAAATAGGCCGTCCAATTCATTCTAATGAGTACACTAGAGCACTCCAGGATGATTTGAATAGACTGATGCAATGGTCGGAGAAGTGGCAGTTGCAGTTTAATATTGACAAATGCAAAGTTCAAATGACAGTTTTTTGACTATCACTCACTGCTTTGTGATCGTCAATATGGCTTCAGGAAAGGTTACTCTGCTGTTGATCTGTTGTTAAGCCTCTCCACTAAGTGGCATCAGTCACTGGATGAATCCAAAGACAGCTGTGTGGTAGCACTGGACATTGCTGGCTCTTTCGACTGCGTGTGGCATCAGGGCCTCTTAGCAAAACTTCAAGCACTGGGAATTGCAGGCTCTACGCTATGTCTCCTCAGTGATTACCTTCATGGTAGATCTCTAAGTGTAGTTCCCAATGGAACAGAATCAGCAAGACATCCTATTGGGGCAAGTGTTCCACAAGGAAGCGTGCTGGGACCATTGTTATGGAATGTCTACTTCAACGACCTTCTTCATCTCATCCCAGAATCACATGCATATGCAGACGACTGTACACTGACAGTCACTTATCCAAGAGAAGAAATGCCAGCTTCTCTAAGCTACATCAATCACCAGCTGAGAGCTATATCAGCTTGGGGAAATAGATGGCAAGTAACATTTGCACCTGAGAAAACGCAAATGATGATCGTCTCTAGGCACCATGATGGTAATGCTGGTACAGCAGTAAGGATGAATGGGAGGGTGTTGGTACCTGGAGAAGAAGTTGATATCCTTGATGTGAAATTCGACTCCAAACTAACCATGAAGAATCATGTTGTAAATCTTGCAAACATGGCAGCCCGGAAGCTTACAGCACTTCGCCGTGTCTCGCATCTACTTGACAGTAGGGGTTGCAAGATTCTGTACGATGCACAAGTACGCTCACACCTTGAGTATGCTCCACTTTCTTGGTTTGCCTGCCCCCCCTCTCATCTGCGACTGCTTGACAGAATAGAGAACAGGGCAAGAAGTCTCATCTCTCGCCTGGACCCATCCTGGATAGATCTGTCATTCCAGCAGAGCCTTCAACATAGGAGGGATGTGGGTGGCCTTACTGTTATGTACAAGGCCAATATTGTCAAAGTACTACACTTGGATCCACTTCGAGGACAGCGTGAAACAAGCTTCTATGCCACAAGACAGGCAGAAAGCAGCAACTTCACTCTGGCTGTACCCTTCTCCAGAACATCACTCCATCTGAGATCATACATACCCAGGATGACTCGAGTATGGAACACATTCGTACGGCATAATGATGTCAACGAGATAAAGTCAGTTGATCAAATGAAAATGCTGGCCCACAGATGGCTCAAATTTCATCCTGTTCCCTACTTGTATGTGTATGTCTCATAACAATAAAAATAGATGAATGGTTCAGAGAACCGACATGTTGATAAATTAGACACAAGTGCAACTCTTGGGTATCTTTATTGAGGAAACGTTTCGCCACACAGTGGCTTCATCAGTCCATACAAAGGAGAATCTTGAAGAACAGGAAGAGAATGAGGTAATCAGTCCCTCAACCTTGAGTCGATGTGGTCAGTCCATCAATCTTGAATAAAGATACTCAAGAGTTGCACATGTGTCTAATTTATCAACAATAAAAATGCCTTGAAATGAGCTGATGTAGGTAACAGTTTTTAGCTTGTCAATAAAGCTAGGGATCCTTAACCTTGTACCTTGTCAAACCCTGTGTAAAAAAAAAAAAAAAAAAAAGGAGTTCTGGTTTGCAGTAATTTAAAACCAAGACAACAGCGCATTAGTGTTCTCAATAAAGCTAACAGAATTCTTGGCTTCATATCTAGAAGTATAAATATTAGAAGTCCTCAGGTTGTTCTTCAACTCTATATATTCTTGGTTAGGTCTCATTTACACTATGCTGCTCAGTTCTGGTCACCGTACTACAGAATGGACATAAATGCTCTGGAAAACGTACAGAAGAGGATGACAAAGATGATCCCATGTATCAGAAATCTTCCCTATGAGGATAGACTGAGGGCCCTGAATCTGCACTCTCTCGACAGGCGTAGCATTAGGGGGGATATGATATATGCTGGGGATATATGCTGGGTCTGGTGGCATGCTCCTTCCTTGAGTGGAGGTGACCAGACTGGGTGGGTCATTGGGTTAATCCGGGTGGGACATGGACCTGCTCCGCATGGGTTGGTAGGCCTGCTGCAGTGTTCCTTCTTTCTTATGTTCTTATGTTCTCTAATCTGTTCTTTTCGTTTATGCAGTTTCGACACAAAACCTGGACGGCTCATTCATGATGTGATCTAACAAGTGTATTACAGATTTTCAATATGATGTTTGATGTTCTGTGTTCAAGGGTTCCAGCTATTAATGCTAGCATTCTGTTATCCTTGTTGCTTGCAGTTACTCGTTACTAAGTGCTTCATAATTAATCCAGAAAACACTTTCTTACTAGTTTCAATAAGTTTGTTGCTATTTTGAATTTAAATTTGAAATGTCCACACACAAAATGTACTACTTTGCATTTGTCAACAATGCATCTTCCATGTCTCGTACCACATCGACAGCCTCTCCAGATCACTCTTATTGCACAATTAAAAGATGCTTCACTTTTTCCAAGTTTGGGGTCATCAACAAATTCTGCTTGCTTAGGTTTTTGATCTATAGAGAGATCGAGACACTCGAAATCGTAATAACATGATTGCAAACAAATCACGGATCTGTTTTAGCTTGAGCCTATGACAAGTGAGTCTTAAAACTCACAGGCCAGTGCGTTAACCACTTGAGCTGTTGGCTGTAATAAGATTCATTCAACTAGGTATATTTCAATATATCATAGGGACGTTAGCATAAGATTTTTCTATAAAAAAATGCATTTGTGGTCACATTATAGCCCATGCTAACCTCCCTATAATGTATAAGAAATATACCTAGTTGGATGAACCTCGTTATATCCAATAGGCCGAGTGGTTAACGCGCTGGACTCTTAGCTTCAGGCCTCATTTGCCATGGGATCAAGCCTAGCGTGTTCCCTGTTTTGATTTCAAGAGAGGCCATTTCTGTACACCCTGTGGGCACCTGCCTGTTTATGAAATTAATCAAACAATAACCTGACAGCACCTCAATGAACAAAAGCATACAGACATGGCCAAGAGATGCTGTTGCTGTTCAGACCAAACATCGGTTGTTGGTGACAAACGCAGTAGTATGTAGATTTTTACAGAGAACAGAGTAATAAACACATTACAACCAGTGAGCGGCAGTTCTGTCGGCGAGACTGCCTTGTTAATGAGGGATGTCAGAGAAAAATGGTAGACTGGTTCAAGCTGACAGGGAGGTGACAGATACTTAAATAAGCAAGAGTTACAACTCTGGTATGCAGAAGAGCATCTTTGAATGCATAACACGTCGAACCTTGAAATGAATGATCTACAGGAGCGCAAAACCACAAGGTTCCACTCCTGTCTGCTAAGACTGTGAAACTGAGGCTACAATGGGCACAGGCTCATCAAAACTGGAGATTGGAAATATGTCACTGTGGATGACAAATGATGATTTCTGCTGCGACATGCTGATTGTAGGGCTCAGAACTTGGCATAAACCTTGAGAATGTGGTGGAACGGTAAATTCCCATTATGAATGTGTAGCCTGCTAAGCTATAGCCACATAGTGATGCTATCGTGTGAACATGGACCAGATGTCTATTTCCAACTACTCATTGAACCCATGCCACGAAGAATTCAGGCTGTTCCTGGGAAAAACAGAGGACCTACCTAGAACTAGAAAGGTGTACCTAATAAAGTAGCCACTGAGTGTATATTGTGAGCATTACTGGACCAAGTGCCGATCCCTGGGAAGCCCACTCATAAGGGAAGGCACTCAGATACCATTTTGTTGACTACCACCACTGTCTGCTTTCCTTGTGCGTGAGCCTGTCTCATTACAGCATGACGTTTGTGTAATATACCATGTGCTTTTATTTTGCTCATCAGTCGATAACCTTCTGGAAATTTATATATGCTACATCTGAAAGGACTCTTTCATACCAGTTTCTGTTTGTGAATTTAATATCTTTTGTTCGGAATGTATGTAGGTTCCCATTTGTTTACCTAAAACTGACTTTAAGACGATGGGAGAATAGCTTAGGCACAAGTCTTCATGTTAATTATTGAGGTTTTATGTGAATTCTTGGGTTGACGGGTTAGATATAGCTATATAAAATATTTTATAATACACATGTATGCCTTACATTATTATTTTTTGCGTCATGTTTACTTCACAGGCAATCATGTCATAAACACAATTTTTACCTCATCAAAAAAACAAAAACAAAAAAAACATTGAATTGTCATCAAATGGAACAAAGCCCAACTCACCATCACTGATGTGGAACTAAAGACATAGCTGTTTAGAAACATTCATGAGTGTGGCGTCAGATTTGGTTATTCAGAAGACAGGAAGTTATAACATCACTACCACGCTGTCCCACATTATGCTCTTCACCCGGCCTACCTTAAGACGGCCCATCTTCACATTCTCAGCGCAGCTCCTCAGGTAACCACACCACAGTTAATTAAATCACTTGTCTCTTTTCTTATATATAAGAATGTTTTCTACTCGTTGTGTAGCAGAAATGATCTGGCCCGAAGTGTTTGTTATTCTCAACTAGGAGAACTAATACAACATAGCTCACTACATAAGAACACAAGAAAGGAGGTTCATTGCAGCAGGCCTGTTGGCCCATACTAGGCAGGTCCTTTACAATCCATCCCACTAACAAAACATTTGCCCAACCTAAATTTCAATGTTACTCAAGAAATAAGCTATTGTTGATAGTTTCAATATCAATCATGTTGCAACATCTCCCTGGAAGTTGTCTATTGCTGAGTAGCAGTACTGACGTGCTACATCCTCTACACTTTGTCGCAGGCAAGTAGCAGCAGTACTAAAATTACAAGACATAATAGTAATATTAGTAATAGTAGTAGCGGTAGAAGTAGTCGAAGTAGTAGTAGTAGTAATAGTAGAAGTAGTAGTAGTAGTAGTAGTAGTAGTAGGAGTAGTAGTAGTAGTAGAAGTAGCAGCAGCAGCAGCAGCAGTAGTAGTAGTAGTAGTAGTAGTAGTAGTAGTAGTAGTAGTAGTAGTGGTGGTAGTAGTAGTAGCAGAAGTAGTAGTAGTAGTAGTAGTAGTAGCAGTAGTAGTAGTAGTAGTAGTAGTAGTAGTTGTTGTTGTAGTAGTAGTAGCAGAAGTAGTAGTAGTAGTAGCAGTAGTAGTAGTAGTAGTAGTAGTAGTAGTAGTAGTAGTAGTAGTAGTAGTAGTAGTAGTAGTAATAGCAGAAGTAATAGTAGCAGTTCTAGCAGTAGTGAAGTCCAAACTCTGAAGTCTCCTTGCCTACTAAATCTTAAAGCATGTCTTTCAACACAGCTGGCCGTCCTCGTAACCAACGTTATCACCAGTAGGGAAATCAGAGCAAGAAGACAGCTTACTTTCTGTAGTTCAGTGTCTTCTGTCGATAACCTTCAGATAGGCTGTAAAGCTTGATATCTACATTTTTCAAGTAAACACGCGTCTTCAATTAAAAATGTTACATAGAAACATTATTAGTAATATTATTAGAAATAAATCTATGATATTAATTTTTCAATAATATAAGTCATGGAGACCTACATCAACTGCATTTTTATAGATATTTTTGCTTCTTTTATGTTGCAGTTTCATTTAATGTGCTTTCTCTGTGACCTGTTACCGTTTTATTTAGTGAAATTATATTTCAAGACATTAAAGAATCTTCCTATAAATTTCATGGTTTTATTACCACTGAACCGACAACAACTTCCATACCAATTCAGTATGACAAGAGATTTTTCAAAAGTTTGAGTCTATGCATTTCAGTTTCAAATCATTCTTCCTCCTCCTCTCCCTCCTACTCCATCTTTTACTCCTTTTTCTCCGCCTCCTCCGGCCCCTGGAGGAGGAGGAGGAGGAGGAAGACGAGGAGTTATCCCTCACTTATATATATTACTGGTTTCATAACTCAGTGTCTCCGCTCCTTCCCTGACTTTTCTTACTTCAACCCATGCTTCACACACCCATTCCTTCCTTCAACCCATGCATCACACACCCATTCCTTCCTTCAACCCATGCTTCACACACCCATTCCTTCCTTCAACCCATGCTTCACACACCCATTCCTTCCTTCAACCCATGCTTCACACACCCATTCCTTCCTTCAACCCATGCTTCACACACCCATTCCTTCCTTCAACCCATGCTTCACTCACCCATTCCTTCCTTCAACCCATGCTTCACTCACCCATTCCTTCCTTCAACCCATGCTTCACTCACCCATTCCTTCCTTCAACCCATGCTTCACTCACCCATTCCTTCCTTCAACCCATGCTTCACTCGCCCCTAACCAGATTCACTATTCGTAAATAACAAAAAAAAAAAAAGGCAAAATACCGTGACTGGAACGATACACAAATAACCCGCACATGTTGGTTTAGAAAGACACGTAAGCAAACACTATAACATATCTATTAGAAAACGTTTCGGTCCTGGGACCTTGATCACTTCTAACATGTTAGAAGTGATCAAGGTCCCAGGACCGAAACGTTTTCTAATAAATATGTTATAGTGTTTGCTTACGTGTCTTTCTAAACCAACTTGTCGGTATTTATTACCAAGGTTTATACCAACCCGCACATAAAAGAGAGAAGCTTACGACGACGTTTCGGTCCGACTTGGACCATTTACAAAGTCACACTAACCAGAAGCTAAGCAGGACGGCTATATATACGCAGGAGACTGTTCGTCTAGGAAACAGGAAAAAAAAGTAGAAGCTGTGGTGTAGATGATTTGCCTAAGTCTGTGCAGATCCAGGGATTAAAAGAAACAGTTGCAGCACTGAAAGCAGCCAAGGTCAAGTTAGCCTGTCCTGACATACAGACGGATACAGTCAGTCCAATTGATTTAATCATTGGAAGTGATTATTATCACTGTTTTGTGCAAAATATAGTAAGTAAACATGATGTTCACTTGCTGAAAACAGCAGGAGGCCACATGATATGTGGTCCCATTCCCTCTCAAAGTGGGAAAGAAGCTGATATTGATTCAGTGGAAAATGTACTAGTTACGAGAATAACCGCTGATCATGTACCACAGCAAAAATTATCATTACTGGAAGACATGAATGAACAGTTGATAAGTTGTGGATTTAGATACGATAGGTATTGATGTAAATAAAAAAAGCCCACAAGAGTCTCAGACTTATAACCAATAATTGGACACTGTCAGATATGAAAATGGACAGCATTGGGTTAGGTTACCATGGAAATTAAATCCACTGCAACTACCTAGCAATTATCGTATGGCTTTCGGACAAATAAAAGCACAAATACGAGCTCAGGAAGAATCCAGAGCTGCTGACTGTCTATGATAATATCATAGAAGAACAGTTAGGCAATAATTTTATTGAGGAAATAGTCGAAGACAAGTTGAAGACAGAAGCTCATTATCTCCCGAACCATGAAGTCAGAAAAGATTCTGAAACCACTCCACTACGTGTTGTATATAATTGCAGCGCACGTGCAAATAAAGATGTAGCAAGTCTTAATGATTGTCTGATGACCGGACCCTCACTAACTGAGAAGCATGGAGACGTGCTTATGAAATTTCGCACAAATCCATTTGCCTACACGGCTGATATTTCCAAAGCTTTCTTAAGAGTCAGACTACAGGAAATAGACAGAGATTATACTCGATTCTTGTGGCCTGAAAATCCACATGATCCTCAAAGTCCTGTGAAAACTTATAGGTTAAAGTCAGTTTTATTTGGTGCAACATCCTCTCCATTCTTACTAGAAGCTACTCTAAATACACATTTGAAGAAATCTGAAAGTCCCTTCAAAGAAACCTTAAAGAAAAGTTTATATGTGGACAATCTTCAAGGTACTGTGAATAAAGAGAAGGATTTGAAATCCTTATACAGAGAAGCTAACAAGGAAATTAAAGAAGCAAATATGGATCTTAGGATATGGAACACTAATTCAACACAGTTAAGGGAACTTATCAAAGATTTCCTTAAAGCTGAAATTCCTGATTGCAGCAATATGCTGGGATAAATTAGACACATGTGCAACTCTTGGGTATCTTTATTGAGGAAACGTTTCGCCACACAGTGGCTTCATCAGTCCATACAAAGGAGGAACGCGAATAACAGGAGGAGAATGAGGTAATCAGTCCCTCAACCTTGAGCCGATGTGGTCAGTCCATCAATCTTGAATAGAATACGGCACATATGCGGAGAAGCAGCTTACAAACCGTAGGCAGTAGAAGTGCAGTAGTCGTAGGTGGTGTCACATTTCTCCAATGTGGAAGTAGGTCGTGCCCAAGGGTTAGTGGAAGTGTCACATTTGAATAGAATACAGCATACCCGCAAGCGAAAAATTCCTTACGACTGCTGCAATGATGGAAGTTCACGTTCCTCCTTTGTAGTGGCGAAACGTTTCCTCAATAAAGATACCCAAGAGTCGTGCATGCCACTTACTAGGGTTCTCATCAATTACCATAAAAGATAAAATGCTTGTGCAAGATGCAGGCAAGCGTAGAATGAGACAGTACCAGCAAGTATTAAGACATGATCCCAAGAAGTTGCAACAGTACCACAATTGGAACTGACAGCACTCTATGTAGGTACAAAATTAGCTGTCTATCTCAACAAAGTACTTGATCATCTCACTATTGAAAAAAACTTGATCTGGAGTGATAATGAAGCAGTTCTCCAGTGGTTAAGTGTCTGACATGATACTTGGGAATTCTTCGCAAGGTGTACATCTGTTTGTTCACTTGTGCTACAACTTGCCATAACCCTTGGGCACGACCTACTTCCACATTTAACAAATGTGACACCACCTACGACTGCTGCATTTCTCCTGCCTACGGTTTATAAGCTGCTTCTCCGCATATATGCCGTATTCTATTCAAGATTGATGGACTGACCACATCGACTCAAGGTTGAGATACTGATTACCTAATTCTCCTCCTGTTCTTCACGATTCTCCTTTGTATGGGCTGATGAAGCCACTGTGTGGCGAAACGTTTCCTCAATAAAGATACCCAAGAGTTGCACATGTGTCTAATTTATCAACGCAGTTGTCATTGGAGATACATTCCTCCTAACTCTCCATGGCACGGCGGATTTTATGAAAGAATAAGCGGCATTGTAAAACATTGTGTAAGGAATACTCTTCATCATCAGAGAATCGACTTGAAGAATTTAGTGCAGTTGTGACTAAAATAGAAAAGAGTCAACAACAGATCTCTAACTTATGTTACCGATGATCTGGACAATTTAGAAGTGTTAAGTCCATCTCATTTACTCCATGGCAGAAGGCTCGAACCTGTTCCTCCCATGAATGATAAAGAAATCATAGAGGATCCTACTTATTTCGAACCTGAGCAACTCAGACATAAATTCAAACACCTTAATAAAGTGATTGAATGTTGGGAGAAAATTTGGCGAGAAGACTATCTCACTTCATTGAGAGAACACTTCTATAGAGCTGGTGTTCCTGAAAATCATAAGTCCTTAAGACCTGGTGACATAGTGATTATTGACAATGATGTGCCGAGGTCCCAATGGCCTCTTGGAAAAATTGTGACCATATACCCTGATGCAAATGGAATCATCAGGACAGTTCATGTTTTGAGCAAAGGTGTAGTGAATAAGCGGACAATAAATGATCTAGTGCCGTTAGAATTACAGTGTTGAAAACAAAATTAGTGATTCTGCAGAAACCACACAAACTAAAACTGTTCAGAAAAGGCAAGCAGCAGTGGTGGCGAGTGAGAAAATCAAATTAATGTTAAGAGATGAATAGTTCACCTGCAGTGAACCTCCGCCACCCCCAGTGTGGAGAAATTTTCTCCAAGGAGTGGGGTATTGGGCCCCTTTCAGCCCTGAGGGGCCCAGTCCTCTCAGAAAGAAAGAAGGCATCTTGCTTGCTTCTGCAACAACACTTTTAACCTCTTAACTGTCCAAACGTAAATCTACGTTCTCTCATCCAGTGCTCCGAACATTTTGCAACAAAAATATCTTTTTTTTTTTTTAAATGAAGAGGACATTTTTTATATAAAATAATGTAAGATTTCTTTTTTTTTTTTTTTTTTTTGGAGTCAGTAATTATGAGATATAAGGCCACAAAGTCTATGATTGTTGCTTATTTGACGGCAACAAGAGGCGCTGCTGCTTGTAGAAATCCTACATATTTATCGTTTTTTCCATAATAATGTTTAATAGTGGATCTTTTGATACGATAGCTAATTGCTGTTTAGACACAAATATTATCGCAAACACACTTGTACACACTTATAGGTGATACTGTACACCTGGTTGAATCACAGTCTATTATATACAACTATATCCAAGTATTTACATGTCCCAGTAATGTTTCTAGTGGTCCAGGATTGTATGATACTCCATGAAACATGGATTCATAGAGTGCCACCCAACATTGCTGACACAGGAATCATGTGTTCATCCGCTGTTTGGGTCGCCGTGAGGTAGTAGCACACACAACACACGTTTTCTGAGAATACTTCTTTTTTAGGGGTAGGTTGTATTGACACCAGGTAGTAGCAGTTAGAGAGGATTCGGTTTGGCACTTCCCCCTCTGGTTGTGGTTGGGGGACAGGTTGTGGTGACAGGTCGCTGTTGAGGGGCAGGTATAGGTGTGGTACCATACTTTCTTGCTATCTGCTTAATGACATTTAGGCGGAATTCTGCATAACGAATTCGTTTTCCAGTCTTTATTTCATACATATTAAAGGCATTGAACATTGCAACGTCAACAAGGTGGAAAAACACTTTCATATACCATTTGCGACTCCTACGCACACAGTCAACGAACCCTATCATCATGCCACATTTATCGACTAGTCACATGTTCGTATAGCCCACAGCAGCAGCTGGCTTTACAATGCGTTCATTGGTCTCCCTGTTCACTTTGTACCATCTCATTTTTGTGGAGGGTTGATATTAATGTCACGTCCCGTTTGTCATGCCACGTCAGTGCCATGATGTCACTGGCATGAAACACTTGTACTGTCGCTTCACCACTGCAACCTCTGAACCTTGGCATATGTTTTCTATTCCTTCTCACTGTTCCACATATATCAGTATTGTTCACGCGTAGGAAATCAGAGAGCATAGTGCTTGTATACCAATTGTCTGTGTACAGTGTATGACCCTTGCCAAGGTATGGTTCCATCATCTTGCGAACATCACAAGAAATGCCCAGCATCCCTTTGTCATCATCGAGTGTGTTTCTCCCGGTGTATACAATGACATCCAACACAAGACCACTCTCACAGCAGAGAGAGAGAGGATATAGTAGCGATCAGTGAAGAGGCGGGGCCAGGAGCTCAGTATCGACCCCTGCAACCACAATTAGGTGAGTATAATTAGGGGAGTTCAGTCACACATAACAAAAAGTTTTATAACAAAGCGATTACGTTTACTCGGTATATACTACATGAATGACAGGCGTCTCTTGAACAGAATCAAGGACTCGTCGATAACAATGTTCTTGAATGGATAAAATTAGGCACTGAATTTCTGCTTCATATACATAAATACTTCTTGGATTTCGCGTGAAAGGTCATTTCTGTTGGGCCTATTCCTGTCTGAGAAGTGCAACATTCGGAGCTACAAAGTGAATCTGTTGCAGGGAAGGAGGTCACGGAAGACTGGAGTACTGATGAAGTGGTCTGTGGAACAGTAATGTGCTATGTTGTGCTTGTACATATGAGGCATAACCATGACAGTGTCGAGGCCGATTCTGCAACCTCTGTGCTGTAATAATTGTCTGGATGACAATCAAGTTCATTAGAGGCTCATCAAAGTATAGTTGGAAAAAGTCCAACTCTGTAGACTCATTCGTGATGGGACATTCTGGGAGGATGTCACTTCCACTGACATCAAAATCGAAAGGATGTGGCACGAATGTTGTACTTTGTGCCCAGTTCCACTCACGGTCACATGGTGCAGGGTGGATCTGAGGCATGGGGAGTAGGGGAGCAGGAGGAAGGATGGGAGTAGAGGCAGAACACGGCTGAGGGGGTGCCGGGGGCTACTTTGTCTGCCTACCCAACGTGCCACGGGCCAGGCCCAGTACCACCCACCACCACCCCATCCTCCATGCTTGCGTATTCACCTTCATGATCACTATTACTATCAGTTGCTGGGGTGCTTGATCGTGACCTTCCATGACCCTTGGGCACTGCATATGACACACTACCTGAACGAAGGCAATGTCGTCTAAAAGTACGCTTCACTGAGAAATATTATATATCACTATCACTTGACAAATCATCAATGGGCATAAAATCAATCTCGTCATCACTTATATTATTTTCACTCTCGTCTTCACCAAAAATCACAGAATATGATAATTTTCTTTTGCGTAGTACCCTCTGAGTTATATTTAACATTGGCGACCCTATAGGTGCTTGGCTGGGGGTCTGGAATGGCCACACCAGAGTCTGGTGTGGCCACACTGGCCACACCAGAGGTGCTTGGCTGAGGATCTTGCATGGCCCCACTGGCCACCCCAGAGGTGATGGGCTGAGGGTCATCTGGGTTATCGTCAATATTTTCACTAATTCCTTGATCATTCGTGGCCACATCGTTCTCAAATCCACTAAACTTATCTTCTATATCACTTTCCTCTAATAAGAGAGTGTTAATACGCCGAGGCGTGAGTGAATCACAAGGGTTTGCCATGGTGTTGACCGAGGATGGAGCTGAAAATAGCTGGTGCGCACACCCATTCTCTCATTTCTAGACCGCTCAGGCCTATTACGCCAAATCTGAAGGCAGGGAAAATAAAAAGTAGATCTACGTTCGGAGCGCTAGTGGTAAGAACGTAGATCTACGTTTGGACAGTTAAGGGGTTAATTGAAAGCATTTGACCATGTGTCATGATCACGCTACATCTTTGCAAGAGACCAGTGTTGCAAATATGGTGGTTTAATAAGAGAAAATCGATCTCTTACCTTGGCATGACAATTAAGGAAACCCTGTTCCCACTTTATTGCCATGTACAAGATAGCATACACTGACATCTATGCACAGAGACAGCAAGAATCAAGCATTTTGCATTGCTTCATGGTGGAAGTTTAGTAAGCAAGGGAAACATGCATGATCTGCAATCCTTTCGAGTGTCGGGATGCCGAGGTCAAGTTAAGGCCGATGGTGGGTGCCGCGGGGCAGAATGCTTTTATACTTTGTTGATATAACTAGTGCTTCTCGATGTAATAACAAAGACACTAGTGATCGCGTGTTTTGTTAATAAAAGAGTCTCTAGTGACACAGGAGAACAATTACAGAGAAGTGTGATCAGCTTCCTGTAATGACATTACTCTGAACTGGGCAAATCTTGTGGAACATAGTATACCAGTGCGATTTTTTTTATTCCTAGACTATTGTGTCGAAAGTGCATACAACACCATAGCTCACGCTCCCAGAGCAAGGTAGGTTTTGAATTTACTTGTTTTGCAGGAGACTGCGCAGTTCTTGTGTCACAAGGGGTTCAAAAGTCATCCTATAGTCAGCAGTGAGACGTGGGTTTCTGAACCCAAACACGAAATTATCATCATCTCTCATTTCTGAGATATGTTGAAATAATACCCCTTCAGAGTTATGATATAATTACAACCAATTTCATTCACAGGCCAAGTGCGGTTGCATCGTCGGCTCAAAGAATGTTCAAGCGGCTGTGGAATGTTGAGTCGTCATCAAGCTAAGTCCCGTTACAGTCCATTTATTACATGGTTTAGCTTGTTTGTATGCTAAAACCCCACAATAGTGTGGCTCAGTAGATATAATAGTGTGGTTCAGTACACATAATAGTGTGGCTCAGTAGATATAATAGTGTGGCCCAGTAGATATAACAGTGTGGCTCAGTAGATATAATAGTGTGGCCAAGTAGATATAACAGTGTGGCCCAGTAGATATAATAGTCTGGCCCAGTAGATATAATAGTGTGGCTCAGTAGACATAACAGTGTGGTTCAGTTGATATAATAGTGTGGCCCAGTAGATGTAACAGTGTGGCCCAGTAGATATAATAGTGTGGCTGTGTATATATATTAGTGTGGCTCAGTAGATATAATAGTGTGGCTCAGTAGATATAATAGTGTGGCTCAGTAGATATAATAGTGTGGCTCAGTAGATATAATAGTGTGGCTCAGTAGATATAATAGTGTGGCTCAGTAGATATAATAGTGTGGCTCAGTAGATATAATAGTGTGGCTCAGTAGATATAATAGTGTGGCTCAGAAGGTAAAATACAATAGCAGAGTAGAAATATTACTATGAATTGGATGATAAATAAGTGTAGCTGAATAGATGTACTTCTCTAGCAGAGTAGATGTACTTCTCTAGCAGAGTAGATGTACTTCTCTAGCAGAGTAGATGTACTACTCTAGCAGAGTAGATGTACTTCTCTAGCAGAGTAGATGTACTACTCTAGCAGAGTAGATGTACTTCTCTAGCAGAGTAGATGTACTTCTCTAGCAGAGTAGATGTACTTCTCTAGCAGAGTAGATGTACTTCTCTAGCAGAGTAGATGTACTTCTCTAGCAGAGTAGATGTACTTCTCTAGCAGAGTAGATGTACTACTCTAGCAGAGTAGATGTACTACTCTAGCAGAGTAGATGTACTACTCTAGCAGAGTAGATGTACTACTCTAGCAGAGTAGATGTACTACTCTAGCAGAGTAGATGTACTACTCTAGCAGAGTAGATGTACTACTCTAGCAGAGTAGATGTACTACTCTAGCAGAGTAGATGTACTACTCTAGCAGAGTAGATGTACTTCTCTAGCAGAGTAGATGTACTACTCTAGCAGAGTAGATGTACTACTCTAGCAGAGTAGATTTACTACTCTAGCAGAGTAGATGTACTACTTTAGCAGAGTAGATGTACTACTCTAGCGGAGCAGATGTACTACTCTAGCAGAGTAGATGTACTACTCTAGCAGAGTAGATGTACTACTCTAGCAGAGTAGATGTACTACTCTAGCGGAGCAGATGTACTACTCTAGCAGAGTAGATGTACTACTCTAGCAGAGTAGATGTACTACTCTAGCAGAGTAGATGTACTACTCTAGCAGAGTAGATTTACTACTCTAGCAGAGTAGATGTACTACTCTAGCAGAGTAGATTTACTACTCTAGCAGAGTAGATGTACTACTCTAGCGGAGCAGATGTACTACTCTAGCAGAGTAGATGTACTACTCTAGCAGAGTAGATGTACTACTCTAGCGGAGCAGATGTACTACTCTAGTAGAGTAGATGTACTACTCTGGCAGAAAAGATGTACTACTGTGGCAGAATAGATGTATTACTCTGGCAGAGCAGTACATCTACTACTCTGGCAGAGCAGTACATCTACTATGGCAGAATAGATGTTCTACTCTGGCAGAGTAGATATACTTCTCTGGCAGAATAGATGTTCTACTCTGGCAGAGTAGACATACTACTCTGGCAGAATAGATGTACTACTCTGTCAGAGTAGATGTGCTACTCTTTCAGAGTAGATGTACTACTCTGAAGATGCATTACGCCGGCAGAGTAGATGTACTGCTCTGACAGAATAGATGTACTACTCTGGCAGAACAGATGTATTACACCGGCAGAATAGATGTACTACTCTGGCAGAGTAGTACATCTGCTCTGGCAGAGTAAACGTACTACTCTGACAGAATAGATGTACTACACCGGCAGAGTAGATGTACTACTATGCCAGAGTAGATGTACTACACCGGAAGAGTAGATGTACTACTCTGGCAGAGTAGATGTACTACTTTGGCCGAGTAGACGTACTACTCTGGCAGAGTAGATGTACTACTCTGGTAGAGTAGATGTACTACTCTGGCAGAGTAGGTATACTACAATTGCAGAGTAGATGTACTACAATGGCAGAGTAGATGTACTTCTCTGGCAGCATAGATGTACTACTCTGGCAGAGTAGATATGCTACTCTGGCAGAGTAAATGTACTACTCCGGCAGAGTAGATGTACTACTTTGACAGAGTAGACGTACTAATCTGGCAGAGTAGATGCACTACTCCGGCAGAGTAGATGTATAACTGTATCAAAGTAGATACAAAACACTAAACTGATTGAAAATACTGGCTAAACAAATGCAATTCATAGCCTGAGTTGATATAATACACTGGATGAAAAAAATATTATTACTAATAACACCCAGGCTGACTATGTACAGCCTGACCAGATAAAATTCTAGCTGAAAAGATACAACGCAACAGTTGACTGTGTTCGTTTGAACCCTGATGTCAGTTCTGGAAACACTTCAGTATGTCTGGTTGACCAACTTTTCCATTACATTTTTTACATCTCAACCAATTTTTTTTATAAGATAACAGATTGGCCAGAGGAAGTGAAGGATTAATAGAGTCTTGTACTTGGCTATCCAAATCTCAACTATCTACACACATGTGGACTACAGAGATGACGACTAGCCTTCCTTGGTCTTGAAGTTCTCATGGTATCTGTCTCTTACATGCATTCCAATCTATCTCTCTCATTATCATCATCTTTGATGCTCATAACAACATCGTCAATATCATCATCTTCAACCCCAAATATCGTTTAATCATCTACTACGATTTCCTCTGATTTATCAACCATGTACAACTACTTGACCAGAATCTTACTAATTTTCTTCCTGAGCCTCTTCTCTATCTCCCCTCATCCTATCCTCGTTCACTATTAATTTTGCTCCTCTAATTCCAACTTCAACTTTTATTAGCCCTCTTGGACAGCCTTCTCTTTATTACTTTAATTTCTGTTATCACAACTTGATAACAGAAACACAGGTAATGCTAACTACTAGCAGATACGCATTACCTATGTTTCATTCTCAATTGTTATGTTATTCGTCTAGTCACGAGGAGACTGCTTGATTGTCCTGAGATAGCTGTATTCTGCAGTGCCTGAGCTAGTGGTCTACAGCAGTGGCTGAGCTAGTGGTCTACAGCAGTGGATGAGCTACTGGTCTACAGTAGTGGCTGAGCTAGAGGTCTAGAATAATGGCTGAGCTAGTGTTCTACAGTAGTGGCTGAGCTAGTGCTCAGTCACTACTGAGCACTAGCTCAGTAGTGACCACTAACTGAGAAGAGTTAGTGGTCTATAGTAGTGGCTGACCCAGTGCTCTACAGTAGTGGCTGAGCTAGTGGTCTACAGCAATGGCTGTGCTAGTGCTTTACAGTAATGGCCGAGTTAGTGGTCTACAATAGTAGCTGAGCTAGTGGTCTACAGTAGTGAGTGAGCTAGTGGTCTACAGTAGTGGGTGAGCTAGTGATCAACAGTAGTGGTTCAGCTAGTGGTCTAAACTAATGGCTGAGTTATTGGTCTACCGTAGTGGCTGAGCAAGTGGTCTAAAGTAGTGGGCGACCTAGTGGTCTACAGTAGTGGCTGAGCTAGTGGTCTACAGTAGTGGCTGAGCTAGTGGTCTACAATAGTGGCTGAGCTAGTGGTCTACAGTAGTGGATGACCTAGTGGTTTACAGTAGTGGCTGAGCAAGTGGTCTACATTAGTGGGTGAGCTAGTGGTCTACAGTAGTGGATGAGCTAGTGGTCAACAGTAGTGGCTGAGCTAGTGGTCTACGGTTGTGGCTGAGCTGGTTGTCTACAGTAGTGGGTGAGCTAGTGGTCTACAGTAGTGGATGAGCTAGTGGTTTACAGTCGTGGCTGAGCTAGTGATCCGCAGTAGTTTCTGAGCTAGTGGTCCACAGTAGTGGCTGAGCTTGAGGTCTACAGTAGTGGATGAGCTGGTTGTCTACAGTAGTGGGTGAGCTAGTGGTCCACAGTAGAGGCTGAGCTAGTGTTCTACAGTAGTGGCTGGGCTAGTGGTCTACAGTAGTGGCTGAGCTAGTGGTTTACAGAAATGTTTGAGCTAGTGGTGTATAGTAATGGGTGAGATAGTGATCTACATTAGTGGTTGAGCTAGTTGTGTACAATAGTGGCTCAGCTAGTGGTGTTAAGTAGTGGCTGAGGTAGTGGTGTACAGTAGTGACTGAGCTAATGGTCTACAGTAGTGGCTGAGCTAGTGGTGTACAGTAGTGGCTGAGTTAGTGGTGTACAGTAGTGGCTGAGCGAGTGGTGTACAGTAGTGGCTGAGCTAATGGTCTACAGTAGTGGCTGAGTTAGTGGTGTACAGTAGTGGCTGAGTTAGTGGTGTACAGTAGTGGCTCAGATAGTGGTCCACAGCAGTAGCTGAGCTAGTGGTGTACAGTAGTGGCTGAGCTAGTGGTGTACAGTATTCGCTGAGCGAGTGGTGTGCAGTAGTGGCTGAGCTAGTGGTTTACAGTAATCGTTGAGCTAGTGGTGTACAGTAGTGGCTGACCTAGTGGTGTACTATAGTGGCTGAGCTAGTAGTTTACATTAATGGTTGAGCTAGTGGTGTACAGTATTGGCTGAGCTAGTGGTGCACAGTAGTGGCTGAGCTTGTGGTTTACAGTATGGTTGAGCTAGTGGTGTACAGTAGTGGGTGAGCTAGTGGTGTACAGTAGTGGCTGAGCTACTGGTTTACAGTAATGGTTGGACTAGTGATCTTTTTTTAGTGAATGAGTCTATGGTGTTTTGTAATGGCTTTGTGTGTTGTGTCTATGTTAGTGGTCTTCATCTGGATGAGTTAGTGACTATAATGTTCTGGGTGAGTTAGTGACTATAATGTTCTTGGTGAGTTAGTGACTAGAATGTTCTGGGTGAGTTAGTGACTAGAATGTTCTGGGTGAGTTAGTGACTAGAATGTTCTGGGTGAGTTAGTGACTAGAATGTTCTGGGTGAGTTAGTGACTATAATGCTCTGGGTGAGTTAGTGATCTTTATCATGTATTACTAAATGGTCTGCAGCAGTGGCCTCAACAGACACAACATATTATTTGATAACGTTCTTTACCTGGTATCAGCATTGTTGAGAAATGTGTTACAAGCGAAGTTAAAGATTAAATATAGGGGGAACTTATCCTCATAGACAGCTTTCGCCTACACTGCCATCCCTGCAGGCGATGTCTTGTTATAGGTGATTATAAGTACCCCCAGGGGGTACTATGTTAGCATATATCAGAAACTGACTGCTGGCTGAAAAACTTACCTGTGTGGACTCAAAAGTCCGCACTTCACTGCCGAGTATAGGTTGATTACAAACTCCTTGTGACACAAGAACTGCACAGTCCCCTGTATTTCAAAATAATTCGAAACCTACTTTGCTCTTGTAGTGTGAGTTATGGTGTTCTTTACACCTTCGACAGGTATACTTGACTTGATAGAAGCTGAGGTGTCCTTGGATGTCCACGTCTTCCATAGTCTAGGAATATGCACACTGGTAAACTATGTTCCACAAGGTTTGTCTTTATTATTCACAATCTTAACACTAAAGAAGCTGATCACACTTCTCTGTAAGTGTTTATTGTGTTTTGTGAGACACTTGTACACACTAACACATGGAGCAGTGTTCTTTTTGGTTATCCTGGCGTCAGTGTGAGTCCCAGCAGGGTCAAAAGTAATCTGACCTCACAGTCTCCTAAACCGCTGCAATGCCCCTAGCACATAAAGGAAAAGCTGACCTAGTACATTTTGCTTCCTTGCCAAACTTCCACTATGAAGTTTGATTCTTGCTGTCTTAAGCATAGACAACAATGTACACTCTCTTTACCATGGTAACAAAGTTGGAGCAGAATTTCTTTAATTGTCCTGCTAAGGTAGACATGGACTGTCTCTTATTCAACTAAACTATTTGCATCATCGGTCTCTTGCACTGAGCCACGTGACCATGTCACATGCTCATACTGCATCTGGGAACAATTACTTACTGTAGCAGTAAAAAAGGTGTTTGCCCCTTCTGAGAGGGCTGGGCCCCTCAGGGGTGAGAGGGGCTGAAAGGGGCTGAAAGGGGCTGAAAGAGGCTGAAAGGGGCTGAAAGGGGCTGAAGGGGCTAATACCCCCCTCCGGAGAAAATTTTTCCACAATCTGCATTGCACCTGGCAGAAAAGGTTCTTGACCTAGAACGTTTATAAAATAAAATATAAATCTTTACTCACTGGTTTTATCAAAAATGGTGCTGCTGGCCAGGTTTCCTGCCTGACTCAGTGTTCCTCTGAAGCAGCTGATACAGTTGAGCTCTGAAACGAGGGAATTATTATTTTTTGTTTACAGTTGCTGGCTAAGCATTATCATGGCTTTAATAATTGCTTGCGAGCGAAACGTGCCGAAAAAAGTCTCATTGGTTGCACTTGTGTTATCTTATATCTGAAGGTATAGAGTGACAGGTTTTCTTAGAATGACTTGAGCTGTTTCCTGTTGTGGCTGAGTAAATGACGTTCAAAAACATTAAAGTTAGTAACAGTAGATAAGTCAGTTATGTTGGGTAGCAGATAGGTTAGTGGTTACTGGATGTTGATGTTTAAGTCGTCTTGAAGGTTCATGACTCAGCAAGATACTTTCCCTCAGATGCCAGTCTTTTAGTTGTCTTGAAATGTTGTTGTATATTAATGGATCTTAGGTGTTTCTTTCCATCGACTATTATAGCTATCATTGATCCCAGGGTTAACTGTTCTCGTGTATATTATTGATCCCAGGGTTAACTGTTCTTGTGTATATTATTGATCCCAGGGTTACTTGTTCTTGTGTCTATTATTGATCCCAGAGTTACTTGTTCTTGTGTCTAATATTGATCCCAGGTTTACTTGTTCTTGTGTCTATTATTGATCCCAGAGTTACTTGTTCTTGTGTCTATTATTGATCCCAGGTTTACTTGTTCTTGTGTCTATTATTGATCCCAGGTTTACTTGTTCTTGTGTCTTTTATTGATCCCTTGGTTACTTATTCTTGTGTCTATTATTGATCCCAGGTTTACTTGTTCTTGTGTCTATTATTGATCCCAGGTTTACTTGTTCTTGTGTCTTTTATTGATCCCTTGGTTACTTGTTCTTGTGTCTAATATTGATCCCAGAGTTACTTGTTCTTGTGTCTATTATTGATCACAAAGTTACTTGTTCTTGTGTCTATTATTGATCCTAGAGTTACTTGTTCTTGTGTCTATTATTGATCCCAGAGTTACTTGTTCTTGTGTCTATTATTGATCCCAGAGTTACTTGTTCTTGTGTATATTATTGATCCCAGGGTTACTTGTTCTTGTGCCTATTATTGATCCCCCATTACTTGTTCTTGTGTCAATTATTGATTCCAGGGTTACTTGCTATTGTGTCTATTATTGGTCCCAGGATTACTTGTTCTTGTATCTGTTATTGATCCCAGGGATACTTGCTCTCGTGTCTAATATTGATTCCACAGTTACTTGTTCTTGTGTCTATTATTGATCCCAGAGTTACTTGTTCTTGTGTCTATTATTGATCTTTGTGTTTCTTGTTCTTGTGTCTATTATTGATCCCAAAGTTACTTGTTCTTGTGTCTATTATTGATCCCAGAGTTACTTGTTCTTGTGTCTACTATTGACCTTTGGGTTTCATGTTCTTGTGTCTATTATTGATCCCAAAGTTACTTGTTCTTGTGTCTATTGTTGATCCCAGAGTTACTTGTTCTTGTGTCTATTATTGAGCCAAGAGTTACTTGTTCTTGTGTCTATTATTGATCCCAGAGTTACTTGTTGTTGTGTCTATTATTGATCCCAGGTTTACTTGTTCTTGTGTCTATTATTGATCCCTTGGTTACTTGTTCTTGTGTCTAATATTGATCCCAGAGTTACTTGTTCTTGTGTCTATTATTGATCCCAGGGATACTTGCTATTGTGTCTATTATTGATCACAGGGTTATTTGTTCTTTTATCTCTTATTGATCCCAGAGTTACTTGTTCTTGAGTCTATTATTGATCCGAGAGTTATTTGTTCTTGTGTCTATTATTTATCTAAGAGTTACTTGTTCTTGTGTCTATTACTGATCCCAGAGACACTTGTTCTTGTGTCTATTATTAATCTTTGGGTTTCTTGTTCTTGTGTCTATTATTGATCCCAAAGTTACTTGTTCTTGTGTCTATTACTGATCCCAGAGTTACTTGTTCTTGTGTCTATTATTGATCCCAGAGTTACTTGTTCTTGTGTCTATTATTGATACCAGGGATACTTGCTATTGTGTCTATTATTGATCACAGGGTTATTTGTTCTTTTATCTCTTATTGATCCCAGAGTTACTTGTTCTTGTGTCTATTATTGATCCGAGAGTTATTTGCTCTTGTGTCTATTATTGATCTAAGAGTTACTTGTTCTTGTGTCTATTATTGATCCCAGAGTTACTTGCTCTTGTGTCTATTATTGATCTAAGAGTTACTTGTACTTGTGTCTATTATTGATACCAAAGTTACTTGTTCTTGTGTCTATTATTGATCCTAGAGTTACTTGTTCTTGTGTCTATTATTGATCCCAGAGTTACTTGTTCTTGTGTCTATTATTGATCCCAGAGTTACTTGTTCTTGTGTATATTATTGATCCCAGGGTTACTTGTTCTTGTGCCTGTTATTGATCCCCCATTACTTGTTCTTGTGTCAATTATTGATTCCATGGTTACTTGCTATTGTGTCTATTATTGGTCCCAGGATTACTTGTTCTTGTATCTGTTATTGATCCCAGGGTTACTTGCTCTCGTGTCTAATATTGATTCCACAGTTACTTGTTCTTGTGTCTATTATTGATCCCAGAATTACTTGTTCTTGTGTCTATTATTGATCTTTGGGTTTCTTGTTCTTGTGCCTATTATTGATCCCAAAGTTACTTGTTCTTGTGTCTATTATTGATCCCAGAGTTACTTGTTCTTGTGTCTACTATTGACCTTTGGGTTTCATGTTCTTGTGTCTATTATTGATCCCAAAGTTACTTGTTCTTGTGTCTATTGTTGATCCCAGAGTTACTTGTTCTTGTGTCTATTATTGAGCCCAGAGTTACTTGTTCTTGTGTCTATTATTGATCCCAGAGTTACTTGTTCTTGTGACTATTATTGATCCCAGAGTTACTTGTTCTTGTGTCTATTATTGATCCCAGGTTTACTTGTTCTTGTGTCTATTATTGATCCCTTGGTTACTTGTTCTTGTGTCTAATATTGATCCCAGAGTTACTTGTTCTTGTGTCTATTATTGATCCCAGGGATACTTGCTATTGTGTCTATTATTGATCACAGGGTTATTTGTTCTTTTATCTCTTATTGATCCCAGAGTTACTTGTTCTTGTGTCTATTATTGATCCGAGAGTTATTTGTTCTTGTGTCTATTATTTATCTAAGAGTTACTTGTTCTTGTGTCTACTACTGATCCCAGAGACACTTGTTCTTGTGTCTATTATTAATCTTTGGGTTTCTTGTTCTTGTGTCTATTATTGATCCCAAAGTTACTTGTTCTTGTGTCTATTATTGATCTTTGTGTTTCTTGTTCTTGTGTCTATTATTGATCCCAGAGTTACTTGTTCTTGTGTCTATTATTGATACCAGGGATACTTGCTATTGTGTCTATTATTGATCACAGGGTTATTTGTTCTTTTATCTCTTATTGATCCCAGAGTTACTTGTTCTTGTGTCTATTATTGATCCGAGAGTTATTTGCTCTTGTGTCTATTATTGATCTAAGAGTTACTTGTTCTTGTGTCTATTATTGATCCCAGAGTTACTTGCTCTTGTGTCTATTATTGATCTAAGAGTTACTTGTACTTGTGTCTATTATTGATCCCAAAGTTACTTGTTCTTGTGTCTATTATTGATCCTAGAGTTACTTGTTCTTGTGTCTATTATTGATCCCAGAGTTACTTGTTCTTGTGTCTATTATTGATCCCAGAGTTACTTGTTCTTGTGTATATTATTGATCCCAGGGTTACTTGTTCTTGTGCCTGTTATTGATCCCCCATTACTTGTTCTTGTGTCAATTATTGATTCCATGGTTACTTGCTATTGTGTCTATTATTGGTCCCAGGATTACTTGTTCTTGTATCTGTTATTGATCCCAGGGTTACTTGCTCTCTTGTCTAATATTGATTCCACAGTTACTTGTTCTTGTGTCTATTATTGATCCCAGAGTTACTTGTTCTTGTGTCTATTATTGATCTTTGGGTTTCTTGTTCTTGTGCCTATTATTGATCCCAAAGTTACTTGTTCTTGTGTCTATTGTTGATCCCAGAGTTACTTGTTCTTGTGTCCATTATTGATCTTTGGGTTTCTTGTTCTTGTGTCTATTATTGATCCCAAAGTTACTTGTTCTTGTGTCTATTGTTGATCCCAGAGTTACTTGTTCTTGTGTCTATTATTGATCCCAGAGTTACTTGTTCTTGAGTCTATTATTGATCCCAGGTTTATTTGTTCTTGTGTCTATTATTGAACCCTTGGTTACTTGTTCTTGTGTCTAATATTGATCCCAGAGTTACTTGTTCTTGTGTCTATTATTGATCCCAGGGATACTTGCTATTGTGTCTATTATTGATCACAGGGTTATTTGTTCTTTTATCTCTTATTGATCCCAGAGTTACTTGTTCCTGTGTCTATTATTGATCCGAGAGTTATTTGTTCTTGTGTCTATTATTGATCTAAGTTACTTGTTCTTGTGTCTATTACTGATCCCAGAGACACTTGTTCTTGTGTCTATTATTAATCTTTGGGTTTCTTGTTCTTGTGTCTATTATTCATCCCAAAGTTACTTGTTCTTGTGTCTATTATTGATTCCAGAGTTACTTGTTCTTGTGTCTATTATTGATCCCAGAGTTACTTGTTCTTGTGTCTATTATTGATCCCAGGGATACTTGCTATTGTGTCTATTATTGATCACAGGGTTATTTGTTCTTTTATCTCTTATTGATCCCAGAGTTACTTGTTCTTGTGTCTATTATTGATCTTTGGGTTTCTTGTTCTTGTGTCTATTATTGATCCCAAAGTTACTTGTTCTTGTGTCTATTATTGATCCTAGAGTTACTTGTTCTTGTGTCTATTATTGATCCCAGAGTTACTTGTTCTTGTGTCTATTATTGATCCCAGAGTTACTTGTTCTTGTGTATATTATTGATCCCAGAGTTACTTGTTCTTCTGTCTATTATTGATCCCAGGGTTACTTGCTCTTGTGCCTATTATTGATCCCCCATTACTTGTTCTTGTGTCAATTATTGATTCCAAGGTTACTTGCTATTGTGTCTATTATTGATCCCAGGATTACTTGTTCTTGTATCTGTTATTGATCCCAGGGTTACTTGCTCTCTTGTCTAATATTGATTCCACAGTTACTTGTTCTTGTGTCTATTATTGATCCCAGAGTTACTTGTTCTTGTGTCTATTATTGATCTTTGGGTTTCTTGTTCTTGTGTGTGTTATTGATACCACGGTTACTTGTTCTTGTGTCTGTTATTGATCACAGAGTTACTTGTTCTTGTGTCTATTATTGATCCCAAAGTTACTTGTTCTTGTGTCTATTATTGATCCCAGACTTACTTATTCTTGTGTCTATTATTGATCCCAGAGTTACTTGCTCTTGTGTCTATTATTGATCCCAGAGTTACTTGTTCTTGTGTCTGTTATTGATACTAGGGTTACTTGTTCTTGTGTCTGTTATTGATACCAGGGTTACTTGTTCTTGTGTCTGTTAGTCTGTTATTGATACCAGGGTTACTTGTTATTGTGTCTGTTATTGATACCAGGGTTACTTGTTCTTGTGTCTGTTATTGATACCAGGGTTACTTGTTCTTGTGTCTGTTATTGATACCAGGGTTACTTGTTCTTGTGTCTGTTATTGATACCAGGGTTACTTGTTCTTGTGTCTGTTAGTCTGTTATTGATACCAGGGTTACTTGTTATTGTGTCTGTTATTGATACCAGGGTTACTTGTTCTTGTGTCTGTTAGTCTGTTATTGATACCAGGGTTACTTGTTATTGTGTCTGTTATTGATACCAGGGTTACTTGTTCTTGTGTCTGTTATTGATACCAGGGTTACTTGTTCTTGTGTCTGTTATTGATACCAGGGTTACTTGTTCTTGTGTCTGTTAGTCTGTTATTGATACCAGGGTTACTTGTTCTTGTGTCTGTTAGTCTGTTATTGATACCAGGGTTACTTGTTATTGTGTCTGTTAGTCTGTTATTGATACCAGGGTTACTTGTTATTGTGTCTGTTAGTCTGTTATTGATACCAGGGTTACTTGTTATTGTGTCTATTATTGTTCCCAGGGTTACTTGTTCTTTTATCTATTATTGATCAATCAATCAATCAAGTTTATTCTCTGTAAGGATTACAATGCGGGGTTTATAGATTTTGGTTATTGTGTGGTTTACATGTTATAAAATACTAATTACGGAGGGGGCCACTAGGACACCTAGCATGGCTAGGCATTTCAGGCAGACTTAGATTAATTTTTAACTCTAAATTATTACAAATTACAAAGTGATTAAATACTAGTTTGTGAGTCTAGCAATGTGAATGCTTATGTTTTGGCACAATACATAGTTTCTATAATGGAGTATCATAGGCAAACTTATGACTAGTTAGGATTCATTATTTTAAGATTAAGATTCGTATTTCTGGGTTTATAGTCATGTGAGTGAGTGAGTGTATGTGTTTCTTGTAGGGTTTCTTGCTCTTGTGTCTATTATTGATCCCAGGGGTAACTTGTTTTTTAATCTATTATTGATGCCAGGGTTACTTGTTCTTGTGTCTGTTTTTGATCCCAGAGTTACTTATTCTTGTGTCTATTATTGATCCCAGAGTTACTTATTCTTGTGTCTATTATTGATCCCAGAGTTACTTATTCTTGTGTCTATTATTGACCCCAGAGTTACTTATTCTTGTGTCTATTATTGACCCCAGAGTTACTTATTCTTGTGTCTATTATTGATCCCAGAGTTACTTATTCTTGTGTCTATTATTGATCCCAGAGTTACTTATTCTTGTGTCTATTATTGACCCCAGAGTTACTTATTCTTGTGTCTATTATTGATCTCAGAGTTACTTGTTCTTGTGTCTGTTATTGATCCCAGAGTTACTTGTTCTTGTGTCTATTACTGATACCATGGTTACTTGTTCTTGCGTCTATTATTGATCCCATGGAGTAGCATGAAGGGGAAAGGAGTGGAATTGACTAGAGTTGAATGGAGAGGGGTACGATGTCCTGGAGTGCCATAGAGCTGCTTGGAGTTGTGTGGAGAGGCATGGAATGGCATGGAGTTGCATGGAGAGGCATGGAATGGCGTGGAGTTGCATGGAGAGGCATGGAATGGCGTGGAGTTGCATGGAGAGGCATGGAATGGCATGGAGTTGCGTGTAGAGGCATGTAATGGCATGGAGTTGCATGGAGAGACATGGAATGGCGTGTAGTTGCATGGAGAGGCATGAAATGGCGTGGAGGTGCGTGTTGTAGCGTGGAGCAGCGTGGAGAGGCATGGAGAGGAATGGGGTAGCGTTGAGAATCAAAAAATGGTGTGGAGTGGAGTAGAGTGGCGTGGTGTATCGCTGAGTAGCAAGAAGTGGCGTGTAGTAGCTCTAAGTGGTGTGGAGCGGCCTGCAGTGATGTGAAGAGGCGTGGAGTGGAGTATCGAGGAATAAAGTGGAGTTTCATTGAGTGGCGTAATGAGGCATGGTGTTGGAGTGGCGTCGAATGGCATGGAGAGCCATGGAGTTATACTGAGTGGCGTGGAGTAGCGTTAAAGCATGGACTAATAAGGAGTGGCCTGGAACAAAGAAAGAAGGAGAGTGGCGTGGAATGGCAAGGAGTGAGATGGAGAGGCGTGAAGCAGTGAAGAGTAACGTAGAGTGTCAAAGCGAACCGTGCAGTTGCCTGTAGTTGCAAAGAGTGGAGTGGAATTTCATGGAGTGTCATGGAGTAGCGTGGAGAGGCATGTAGTGGCGTGGTGTGTCGTTGAGTGGTATGGAGTAGCATGAAATAGGATGAAGTATCGTGGAGTAGTGTGAAGCTGTGTGGAGTGGCATGGAGTAGCGTGGAGTGGCAAAAGAGTGGTGTTGAGTCGGAAGGAGTGGTGTGGGGAAGCATGGAATACCGTGGAGTGGCGTGTAGTGGTGTGAAATGGCGTGAATGCCATTGAGCAGCGTGAAGTGTAAGGAGTGGCAGGGAGTAGCGTGGAGTGGCGTGGAGTAGCATGTAGCAGCGTGGAAGGGCGTGTAATGGTGTAGACTGACGCACAGTAATAAGGAGTGGCAAGGAGCGGCGTGGAGTGACATGGAGTGGTAAAGAGTGGCGTGGAGAAGCGTGCATGGATCTTCGTGGTGTGGCATAGAGTGGCGTGGAGTGGCTTGGAGAAGCGTGCAGTGGCATGGAGTGCCGTAAAGTAGTATGGAGTGGCGTGGCGTGTAGTGGAGTGGAGTGGTGTGTAGTGGAATGGAGTGGTGTGTAGTGGAATGGAGTGGTGTGTAGTGGAATGGAGTGGTGTGTAGTGGAATGGAGTGGTGTGTAGTGGAGTGGAGTGGATTGGACTTTTGAGGCGTGGCATAGAGTGGAGAGGCGTAGATTGGCGGCAATTGGCGTGGAGCAGCATGGAGTGAAATGGATTAGTGTGGAGCGGCTTGTACGTAGCGAAGAGGAGCATGGAGTAGCGTCTGAGTGGTACTGAGTAGTATAGAACTGCGTGGATAGGCGTGGAGTAGCTTGGAGCAACGTGGAATGACCGGGAGAAGAGTGGAGCTGGGTGGAGCAGTGTAGAGAAATGTGGAGTAACGTGGAGTAACTGGAGTAATTTGAGAGCAGTGTGGAGTGACATGGAGTAGCGTGGATTTACGTTAAGAAATGAGGAGTAGCGTGAATTAACGTGAAGAAATGTGGAGTACCGTGAAGTAGCGTGGAGTAGCGTGGAGCACCGTGGAGAAGCGTGGAGTATTGTGAAGTAACGTGGAGTAGCGTGGAACACCGTGAAGTAATGTGGAGTAGTGTGGAACACCGTAAAGTAACGTGGAATAGCATCGAGTACCGTGAAGTAACTTGGAGTAGTGTGGAGCACCGTGAAGTAACTTGGAGTAGCGTGGAGTAACGTGGAGTAGCGCGGAGCACCGTGGAGTAACGTGGAGTAGCCTGGAATACCGTGAAGTAACTTGGAGTAGCTTTGAACTCCATGGAGTAACGTGGAGTAGCCTGGAGCACCGTGGAGTAACGTGGAGTAGCGTGAAGCATCATGGAGTAACGTGCAGTAGCGTGGAGCATCGTGGAACAACGTGGAGTAGCGTGGAGCGCCGTGGAACAACGTGGAGCACCGTGAAGTAACGTGGAGTAGTTTGGAGCTCCATCGAATAAAGTGGAGTAGCGTGGAGCACCGTGGAGTAACGTGGAATAGCGTGGAGCACCGTGGAGTAACGTGGATTAGCGTGGAGCATCGTAGAACAACGTGGAGTAGCGTGGAGCACCGTGAAATAACGTGGACTAGCGTGGAACACAGTGGAACAACGTGGGGCACCGTGGAGTAGCGTGGAGTAGCGTGGAGCACCGTGGAGTAGCGTGGGGCTCCGTGAAACAACGTGGAGCAGCGTGAAGCACCGTGGAGTAACGTGAAGTATCGTGGAGTACCATGGAGTAACGTGGAGTAGCGTAGAGCACCGTGGAGTAACGTGGAGTAGCGTGGAGCACCTTGGAGTAACGTGGAGTAACGTGTAGCACCGTGAAGTAACGTGAAGTAGCGTGGAACACCGTGGAACAACGTGGAGCACCGTGGAGTAACGTGGAGTAGCGTGGAGCACCGTGGAGTAACGTGGAGTAGCGTGGAACACCGTGGAACGTCGGGCTGCGTGGAGCACCGTGGAACGTGGAGCAGCGTGGAGCAACGTGGAGTAACGTGGAGTAGCGTGGAGCACCGTGGAGTAACGTGGAGTAGCGTGGAGCAACGTGGAGTAACGTGGAGTAGCGTGGAACACCGTGGAGTAACGTGGAGTAGCGTAGAGCACCGTGGAGTAACGTAGAGTAGCGTGGAGCACCGTGGAGTAACGTGGAGTAGCGTGGAGCACCGTGGAACGTGGAGCAGCGTGGAGCACCGTGGAGTAACATGGAGTACCGTGGAGCACCGTGGAGTAACGTGGAGCAGCGTGGAGCACCGTGGAGTAACGTGGAGTACCGTGGAGCACCGTGGAGTAACGTGGAGTAACGTAGAGCACCGTGGAGTAACGCAGAGTAGCGTGGAGCACCGTGGAGTAACGTGGAGTAGCGTGGAGCACCATGGAACGTGGAGCTGCGTGGAGCACCGTGGAACGTGGAGCAGCGTGGAGCACCGTGGAGTAACATGGAGTAGCGTGGAGCACCGTGGAGCAACGTAGAGTAGCGTGGAACACCGTGGAGTAACGTGGAGTAGCGTGGAGCACCGTGGAGTAACGTGGAGCACCGTGGAACACCGTGGAGTAACGTGGAGCACCGTGGAGCACCGTGGAGTAACGTGGAGTAGCGTGGAACACCGTGGAGTAACGTGGAGTAGCGTGGAGCACCGTGGAGTAACGTGGAGCACCGTGGAGCACCGTGGAGTAACGTGTAGCACCGTGGAGCACCGTGGAGTAACGTGGAGTACCGTGGAGCACCGTGGAGTAACGTGGAGTAACGTAGAGCACCGTGGAGTAACGTGGAGTAACGTAGAGCACCGTGGAGTAACGTGGAGTAACGTGGAGCACCGTGGAGCACCGTGGAGCACCGTGGAGTAACGTAGAGCACCGTGGAGCACCGTGGAGTAACGTGGAGTAACGTGGAGCACCGTGGAGCACCGTGGAGTAACGTAGAGCACCGTGGAGCACCGTGGAGTAACGTGGAGTAACGTGGAGCACCGTGGAGTAACGTAGAACACCGTGGAGTAGCGTGGAGCACCGTGGAGTAACGTGGAGCACCGTGGAGCACCGTGGAGTAGCGTGGAGCACCGTGGAGTAAAGTGGAGTAACGTAGAGCACCGTGGAGTAACGTGGTTATAGAAACGTTACGTCATGTTTTTCTTAAAACCTGCCGTAACAACTCTTCTGTATGGAGATGAGAGTAAAGCCCATAAGCCTCCAAAAAACTGCTAATCGAGTATATAAAGCAGAAGTTATGTTGCAATAATCATTAATTGTCTTTTGTATGTTCTTTGAGAGGATTCAAGACGTAGTAATCACCATAATCGTACGTCTAAAAACTATGAAGAAGTGTCGTAATGTCAGGAGAGTTTTCATACACTTGTATAATATCACAACAGCAATCCTGGCTCTACCGATTTGGTAGAGCGCCGAAATGTCAGTTTACGGACCGCGGTTCGAGCCCCTCGTCCACCCTTCTGTTTATTCACTGGCAGTTGATTATTACAACAGACTAGTAACAAATGGAAGGCGAAAATTTTCTTCTAAGCAAGGCATGCCAGAGCCGGTCCACATCACTGTAGTGTGAGAGGGTCGTCAAGTAACCAAACCCTACGTATGGTTCCTTAATTAACACACTCGAAGTAAGGAGAGGGAAAATCTCAGAGGTTTCCAGTAACCAAGCTGAAGAATAATATGGAAAAGCAATAGTCATCCGAAAACCACCATTAAACAATGTCAGCTGATCTGGAGTCACATGATATTATGTTACGCACGTGATTATTACACACACTCAAGCTTTATGTGACTTGGTATTAATATATGAATCAGATGTGCTGGTTGTCACTCGTTATATGACTTGGTATTAATATACGAATCAGATGTGTTGGCTGTCACTCATCATTACAATACTTCATAGAATATTCCAGAAAGTGCCAACAGAAATGACCCATAATATTTACCTACATTGCTTCATAAAGAGGTTTGTTAACACAGTCTAAGCATTGTAATAGTAACTGTTCCTCTGTATTCCTAGATATGCTAAAAATTCTGAACATCTTCAGTCATTAGGAATGACTGTATCCTAAGCATCACACACATGCTACTATGTATAACAGATGCCTTCACCTATCTGTTGCTATGTGTGATACTTGCAGTTTCCTGTATATTATGGGTTGGTCTGAATGTCTCCTGTCACTCAAGCTACTACTCTAACTTTGTGTAATCCTAGTTAACTCACACACATGTTGCTATGAATGACAGTTCCAATGTGTCTTATAAATAGAACCCCAGAGGCAATAATTCACTCTGCCTGATTTGGTTAGGTTAGGAAACTCACATAAATGTTCCTGTGTGTGTTTCAGTCACATAAATTTGTGTAACTTTACTCATATCCTACCAGATATCTATTACAGTGTACCCTCAAAACTACCAGAATAAAAAATTGAATAATGAAAGGAAATATACTCACCTCCAGCCCACGGGAGATGCTATAATTTCTGGAATTCTTAGTGAACAGCTATATAGATGGAGGCAAGCGATCTCCAATGGGAGGAATGTGTGGTAAAATCTATCACAGTCTTCCCTCAAAACAAAATCAGAGAAGAAGCTAGCAGAAGCGTACTCTCACACCCACCTACGGGATGTTAATCCTTCCAGAATTCACAATGAACAGAGACACAGATGGGAAGAATAACCGACAGGCGAGAAGTGCAGGACAGGTGCAGAGAACGAGCGTACATCACCAAATCATCATGAGGAAGTCACATAATAAACAATCCAGGGATTTTGTGTAGCAACCTTGCTTAACATTGTGTATAACTGAGCTCACTAAGCAGCAGTCTAGTTAGAGAGGATTAAGTTATATTCCTTTCCATGATGGAACTACTGGGTACAATCACTTGAGCTGCTGCATACCCCAGCAGATTGCTTTTGACTTAGCTGTTGTGATTTCTAGTGGCTTATATCTGTCACTTTGACATATGAAAGAGAGCATATTGTGCATGGGCTCTTGTAAACCCCACTATGTTGGATGGGGCATTCTTCTTCAACTTCTGCTTCATTATCCCAGTAAACGAAGATGGAATATAGTCTAATTTTTTTTGGAACTTTGGGTTTTGGACCTCTTGAAGGGGGGCTCCTTGGCGTGGTGAAGAGGCTCTTGGTGTGAGTAATTAGACCTGTTGGTCTCCTTCCTCAGACCGAACCTAATTACCCCTCAATCCCCCCTTCCCTATCCCATCCTCCCCATCCTCCCTTTTTCCTTTCCTCCTCCTCCCCCCGTCCCTCCCTCATTCCCTTCCTCTTTTTGGCCTTTGGAATTCTTTCCACAGGCCTACTGGTTCCTAGGTAGGGGAAAGGGTAGCGGGGTCAGTCCCATTCCGTTGAGGTTCTTGGCAGTGGTGTAGTTTGCCGTGGAATCTGGATCACCTGGGGACATCCTGTTCCCTCTCCGGTCTTCGGGGGGTGGATTTGGGTGTCTTTCGGGCGATGGGTGTATCTCTGGAGGCAGCCTTTCGGATTCCGGGGGTGGTGGCCAAAGGAGGTATGCTTTGTGGCGGATATCCGGCCGCCCTCTCTTTTGTCCACCGAGATAGCTCGGCAGATGCGAGGTTGCTATCCTGGATTGTTGGTTTACTGGCATGAAGGGTAGGGTATGGCACGGGTTCCATGCCACATTTTCTTTTCTTCTTTCTTTTTTTTTTCTTAAAAGCAAAAAGAAAGAAGTAACCTAACCATGAAAGCCCTAGTCCACGAACCTGCTACCCCCGGGCCCCTTACTGGTACCACACCCTGTTCTGACCCTGCCTCGTTTTTTGACCACTCTTTAGACACTCCTGATGCCCCTGTACCTCTTGCTGGTGCTGTTTCATCACCAGCTTCAAGTACTGGGGTGTAGACTGACTCTTTCGATTTGTCTGACATCCGCCTTCCTTTGACTATGCTTCCGGCCTCTCCCTCTACAGTGCCGCAATTTTCAAATTGTCAACTATGGTCCCACTTCTCAATGCCAACGACAATTTCCTGATAATGTTACTATGTTACCATCCCGTTCTACTCAGAAAAGACCGGCACAGTCATATACTCCCTCTCCACGCTCAGTTTCGGACCGCACAGTGGACTAACTTCTTTACTTTATGACCGACTTCTTCTATTGCCTATCTTTCCGATCTTATTATTGGCAAAGCACTACTATGCCATGTTGGTAGAGATATTTCCTTTCATGCTTTCAAGAGCGGTATGTGCATCGTCACTGTCCAGAATGCTACCCAAGCTCATGATCTTTCTCTCCTTTCACATATCGATACTATTCCTATCACTATTGAAAAACATCATTCCCTCAATTCTTGTAGTGGTACTGTCATTCTGCCCCATATCATAGTCCAACAGAATTTCCAGACATGTGGTAATGACATTATTGAACAGCTAGAACTCCAGGATCTCCCAATCCTCAAAGTGGACACTTATGTCCTTCCTGCCCATGGGGGGAGACGATACCCTTGCAATGTGGCTCGATTAACTTTTGACAACTGTGAACTCCCATCCTCTGTTTATGTAGCTGGACATCGGTTGCAAGTTCGAAAGGTGATCCCTACTCTGGAACAGTGTAGAAATTGCTGGGGATTTGGTCACCCAGCAAAATATTGCAGATCTATAGCCAAATGCCCAGTCTGTGGTGCCGATGACCATACTAATTCGTCTTGCAGTCAACCACCCTCTTGCCTTAATTGTCATGAGGCTCACCCTTCGTTCTCTCGCCGTTGCCAGGTTACTTAAATGAGTGTGAAATCCGTTGTCTCAAAGAGGCAGAAGGTCTCCCTTATGCTATGGCAGTTTCTCATCTCCGCCTCCAAGGGAGACTGCCCCATGTTTCTTATTCTCGTGTTTCCAAAACGTCCCTCCACTTCTGGGGTCCCAGTCTCTGTGCCTAGTTCTTCCCCTCTCACTGGCTCTATTACAAGTGTGGAGGATCACCCTCCTCCTCGTACTATGCCTTCCACTCTGTCCTATCCCAAGTTTCTCTCTCTTCTGCCACCTCCCAGGCTTCTGCCTCTTCTGTCCCCTCGCACACTTCTTCTCCAGTTCCCTACACTCTTTTGTCTCCCCCTACTTTGGTAAAGTCCATTACTGTCCCAATCTTTACTCACCCTCCTCCTTCTACCTCCAATATTGTCTCCCATACGTCTTTGAATTCAGAAACACTTGAAGCCATTTCAGAGTATATTGCAGAGACTAAACCTTCAATGGACACTGATCCACCTCCTGTTCCTTCTCCTCCCTCCCCTCCATCTCCACAACTTTCTTTGCAATGCTCCATTCCTTCGCTGCTTAAACATCTTCCGATGCCACCGCATATAGACTTTTCTAACCCCCTCTAGCCCGTAGGTGCCCTTACCTGCGGATCCCTATTATTTTCGTCGTTGCCAATCATGGCTTATTTACAGTGGAATATCCGCGGCCTCAGGAGTAATCGGGGTGAGCTTCAGATGCTGCTTTCCCGGTTGGTGTTTGCTTACATGAACCAAAATTACACTCGGCTGTTTTCCAACCCATCTCGGGCTATAATTTATTGTATTCTTCGAATCCTTTTTCTGATGGAATCTTTAAAGAAAGTGCCCTTCTTCTACGTAATGATATTCCGTACCGTCCACTGTTTGTTCATACTTCGCTGCATTACACTGCAGCCCGTATCCACTTGAATAAGTGGTTTATAATATGTACTTTATATCTCTCTCCTCAGGCATTATCTATCCCAGATTTTGCCTTTCTTGTTTCATCCTTACCATCACCACCTCTGTTACTTGGCAATTTTAATGCCCACCATTTCCTCTGGGGGGGATTCTCATTGTGACTCACGTGGCATTCAGTTGGAGGCTTTTCTTGCTTTTCACTCCCTCCATGTTTTAAATACGGGTACTCCCACTCAATTTGATCCTCGTACTCATACTCTCTCTTGCGTCGATCTATCGGTCTGCTCTTCCTCCACTGCACTAGACTTCACCTGGTCTGTTCTACCGGACTTACATGACAGCGATCTTTTTCCAATCATTCTTACTTCTTCATATTCACCACCTTTCCATAGCCCTCTCTGGCAATTTGATCGGGCAAATTGGAACCTTCACTCGCAACTCACTGCTTTTAGTGAGGTTCCTTCTTCATCCTCTATTGATGAGCTCCTTCACCTCTTCTCGACGTCAGTTTTAACCACAGCTTCTCATTCTATACCCCAAACCTCAGGCAGGCATTCTCAGAAGTGCATGCCTTGGTGGTCTTCTGCTTGTGCTCGTGCAGTACGTTTGAAACGAGCTGCATGGGGCAAGTACCGGTGGTACAATAGAACTGATGAGAGACTTCTTGATTTTAAGCAGAAGCGTGTGGTCGCTCGCCGTGTCATCTGTGATGCTAAACGCACATGCTGGCGAGATTATGTTTCCACCATCACCTCTGCTTCCTCTATGAGTGTAGTCTGGAAAAAAGTGAGGAAATTGAGTGGTAAATACTCTCCTGACCAGGCTCCTGTTCTACGGGTCGCCGGTGTTGATATAGCAAACCCTCTTGACGTTGCCATTGAAATTGGCACTCATCTGGTCGGTATTTCCCGGGGGCTCCATCTATGCCCCTCGTTTCTTTCCTCAAAGTCTGCCAGAGAGTTATTATCCTTGGACTTTTCTTCTCTCAGAGAAGAACAGTATAATGTGCCTTTTACACTTCGGGAACTGGAGGCAACACTCTAAGCTTGCCGATCATCGGCAGCTGGGCCTGACGACATTCATACACGGATATCACAACATTTACATCAGTCAGCCCTTACAGTCCTCTTACACCTCTTCAATCTTATTTGGTCACAAGTTCTTCCCCAGCTGTGGAAATCTGCCATTGTTCTCCCTTTCCGCAAGCCAGGTACTACAGGACATGATGCCTCCCACTATCATCCCATTGCTCTTACTAGTGCAGTTTGCAAAGTGATGGAACGTCTGGTAAATCGACATTTAATGTGGTATTTAGAGACACACAACATCCTCTTTACTAGTCAATATGGCTTTAGTAAGGGCCGATCTACCATAGACCCCTTACTACTCTTGGATACGTATGTTCGTAATGCCTTTGCGAATAACCACCCAGTTATTGCCATATTTTTTTAACCTTGAGAAGGCATATGACACAACTTGGAGGTATAATATTTTGGCCCAAGCCCACTCCTTAGGCCTCCGAGGCAATCTACAATCCTTCCTTAAGAACTTCTTAACTGACAGACATTTCCATGTTCGAGTTAATAATGTTCTTTCCCCGGACTTTGTCCAAGCTGAAGGTGTCCCTCAGGGATGTGTTCTGAGCACAACACTTTTCTCCTTGCTATAAATGATTTGGCCTCTGTTCTTCCATCCAATATTTGGTCATCACTCTATGTTGATGACTTCGCTATTGCTTGTGCAGGAGCTGACTGTCACCTCAATACAGTTTCTCTCCAGCATGCGATCGACCGTGTTTCCAATTGGGCCACCACGCATGGGTTTAAATTTTCCAGTACCAAAACTCACCAAATTACTTTCACTAGACTCTCTGTTATCTCTGATCATCCTTTATACCTCTATGGCTCCCGTATCCCTGAACGTGATACAGTCAGGTTTCTAGGCCTTCTCTTTGACCGTAGGTTATCCTGGGAACCTCACATTACCTCTCTGAAGACAACTTGTCACAGCCGGCTGAACCTTCTTAAAACCCTTGCTCATCTTCCATGGGGAGCTGATCGTCGAACTCTCCTTTGCCTACATTCAGCCCTCATTTTATCGAAACTCGATTATGGTGACCAGATCTATTCAGCGGCCTCTCCTGCTGCTCTCTCTAGCCTTCACCCCATCCATCACCAAGGATTATGTATATGCCTTGGTGCTTTTCGCTCTTCCCCTGTTGAGAGGCTCTATGCAGAAGTGAATGTTCCATCCTTGTCTAATCGCCGTGATACCCATTGCCTTCGCTACTATGTACGCTCTCACGATCTACGCAATCTTTCCATTTATAGAATGGTCAACGATATTAGTAGACATTCTTTATTTGATCGCCGCCCCGTTTGCTCCGTCCCTTCTCTCTTCGCCCACATTCGCTCTTGTCTTCCCCTCAGACTCATGGAACTCTGTGTTCATCAAGAACTGCAAGAAGCCCCTATCACGAGCCTTTTCCATCCTATGGAGAGGGAGCATGGACACGGGGGTCGTCCCACAGTTACTAAAAACAACAGACATAGCCCCACTCCACAAAGGGGGAAGTAAAGCAACAGCAAAGAATTACAGACCAATAGCACTAACATCCCATATCATAAAAATCTTTGAAAGGGTCCTAAGAAGCAAGATCACCACCCATCTAGAAACCCATCAGTTACACAACCCAGGGCAACATGGGTTTAGAACAGGTCGCTCCTGTCTGTCTCAACTATTGGATCACTACGACAAGGTCCTAAATGCACTAGAAGACAAAAAGAATGCAGATGTAATATATACAGACTTTTCAAAAGCCTTCGACAAGTGTGACCATGGCGTAATAGCGCACAAAATGCGTGCTAAAGGAATAACAGTCGGTCGATGGATCTATAATTTCCTCACTAACAGAACACAGAGAGTAGTCGTCAATAGAGTAAAGTCCGAGGCAGCTACGGTGAAAAGCTCTGTTCCACAAGGCACAGTACTCGCTCCCATCTTGTTCCTCATCCTCATATCCGACATAGACAAGGATGTCAGCCACAGCACCGTGTCTTCCTTTGCAGATGACACCCGAATCTGCATGGCAGTGTCTTCCATTGCAGACACTGCAAAGGTCCAGGCGGACATCAACCAAATCTTTCAGTGGGCTGCAGAAAACAATATGAAGTTCAACGATGAGAAATTTCAATTACTCAGATATGGTAAACATGAGGAAATTAAATCTTCATCAGAGTACAAAACAAATTCTGGCCACAAAATAGAGCGAAACACCAACGTCAAAGACCTGGGAGTGATCATGTCGGAGGATCTCACATTCAAGGACCATAACATTGTATCAATCGCATCTGCTAGAAAAATGACAGGATGGATAATGAGAACCTTCAAAACTAGGGAGGCCAAGCCCATGATGACACCCTTCAGGTCACTTGTTCTATCTAGGCTGGAATATTGCTGCACACTAACAGCACCTTTCAAGGCAGGTGAAATTGCCGACCTAGAAAATGTACAGAGAACTTTCACGGAGCGCATAACGGAGATAAAACACCTCAATTATTGGGAGCGCTTGAGGTTCCTAAACCTGTATTCCCTGGAACGCAGGAGGGAGAGATACATGATTATATACACCTGGAAAATCCTAGAGGGACTAGTACCGAACTTGCACACGAAAATCACTCACTACGAAAGCAAAAGACTTGGCAGACGATGCACCATCCCCCCAATCAAAAGCAGGGGTGTCACTAGCACGTTAAGAGACCATACAATAAGTGTCAGGGGCCCGAGACTGTTCAACTGCCTCCCAGCACACATAAGGGGGATTACCAACAGACCCCTGGCAGTCTTCAAGCTGGCACTGGACAAGCACCTAAAGTCAGTTCCTGATCAGCCGGGCTGTGGCTCGTACGTTGGTTTGCGTGTAGCCAGCAGCAACAGCCTGGTTGATCAGGCTCTGATCCACCAGGAGGCCTGGTCACAGACCGGGCCGCGGGGGCGTTGACCCCCGGAACTCTCTCCAGGTAAACTCCAGGTATCTCACTTCTCCCTACCCCCCTGGGAAGTTCCAGCTGTTCTAGTCTGTTCTTTCTCACTCCCTTGCTCGAAAGCCCAACTACATGCGGTAGCTTCCCGCTCTCTCTTTCTTGACCACTTCCACTCTCATTCTCATGCCATCGCAGTGTACACAGATGTCTCTAAGTCTTCTGATGGCGTCGGATTCGCAGCAGTGTTTCCGGACAGCGTCGTGTGAGGGCATTTACTATTTTCGGCTAGCATTTTTACTACTGAATTGTATGCCATTCTTGCAGCACTTATTCGTATTGCATCTATGCCTGTGTCATCATTTGTGGTTGTCTCAGACTCCCTTAGTGCTCTACAGGCTATACGGAAATTTGATACACCTCACCCCCTAGTTCTCCGTATCCAACTTTGGCTACGCCATATCTCTACCAAGCATAAAGATATTGTTTTTTGTTGGGTCCCTGGTCATGTTGCCGTACAGGGCAGTAAACAGGCAGACAATGCTGCGCGGTCAGCAGTACATGACCTACCAATTTCATATAGAGGTGTTCCATTTCCGTTGGCAACAACGTTGGTCAACTCTACTCGGTAACAAACTTCATTCTATTAAACCGAGTATAGGTTACTGGCCGTCTTCTTATCATCAGTGCCGAGGTTGGGAGACTACTCTCTCCCGCCTTTGCATTGGCCACACTCGTTTTACTCATGGGTATCTCATGGAGAGGCGCCCTGTTCTTCTCTGTGAGAAGTATCTGTTAGCCACATTCTTTTAGACTGTCCTCTCCATCAACGAGCACGCAGAATTTACCTCCAGCGCCGTCTTCGCTCTACTACTCTCTCTTTACCTTCCCTTCTTGCTGATGGACCCTCCTTTAATCCTGACTCTTACGCTGACTTCTGGACAACGACTGATTTACTCCGCAAAATCTGATGATACCTTTCGCACTCCCCTCAGCCCTTTCTACCTCAATCTCTTGCTGCCCTTTACCCTTTCACCATCCACTGCCCCGATGTTCTCCGTAACCTACTACTCATCCCTCTCCCTTTTGCCACCTGATACCCTCGCTTCCTTCCTGCCGTGCAGTGCTGTATAGCCCTTGTGGTTTAGCGCTTCTTTTTTATTATAATAATTGGGTTTTAGGTTATGTGAGCCATAATTAAAACATAATTGGTCCCCATTATTGTATCCAGATGTGTTGAAAATCTGAATGTGACTGGATGAGCCATTCGAATTATAAGTGAAATAAAATCGAAAAATGTGAGGAAGAAGAAAAAATTAGATATGCTTTTAAAGGTACCTCGTCGAGGATACCTAATAATTATAGTAGAGGTGTTTTTAGGTCGCTGTACTATCCGTTAAGGGTATCATAACCCCCTTACCAGTGCCTCAGTGCAAACTATTGAAATTATGCAGAGTGCGACATTAGATGTTGATGTAGTTAAATATTAGTGTTCAAAATTTGAGGAGAATTAAAAGAGAGATGAAGTCATCATCATAGTTGTTACTGAATATATTGGTTATGATGGTGTGTCGCAGAGGACGATCTTGAGAGTATGTAGAGATTAATCTGTTTCATATTTTATATGTAAAACGGTTAAAGAATTTCAAGTAAAAAAATGTGGTGATTTTGTGAGATTTTTATTGTATATATCTGGATAAAAAGTCACTGAGGCAAATTATCTGAGGGTGATAAAATGGTAGACAAAATATATAGAAGAAAATATTGAACAAACATCCTAAAGTGTCTTAGAAATAAATACCGAACACACTTTGTAAACCAATAGGATTAATTTTGAGTAGAAAGTCATTGTCAAAAACGCGATTTTCTTCATACATAAATAAGCATAAAAATTATCTAAATAAATATATTGTAATACACGAAAGTGAATATTTAATAATTCTGGAGAATCATGATGTGTGTAGTGAAATTATTGATGGTGAATATGAGCTAAATTAGTGATATTTAAATCAAACATGCTGAAAATACAGATATTTATGCAATAAATTTCTAGATTTCTTATGTAAATTATTAAGTGCAACTATATTATGTTATTTACATTCATCATTGTAATAAAAAGGGTTAATGGAATGATTTACCTACATGAAAAAATGTAGAACAGATCCACTAAAAAATATCATTAAGTGGTATTGTATGGGGATATACTCATATAATTGATGGACACCATGCCCAGCCCTTCTAGGGTAGGGTAGGTACCTGAACCCGAGCCTTTAGCTCATAAGACTGTCATTCCCATTTGCCCCCTTGTGGCGGGGATGGCAGACCAGAGAGGCCTAGCTTGTGGCTAGGCCTGGGGACAGTTGGTCCCAAAGATGAGGAGGTACTTGTGCCTCCTCCCATGGGAGACTTAGGTCTCAGACACTCCCTAAAGAGGGAGCCAAGGCCGGGCCACCACTTGGAAAGGGCCCGGGCCGGGAGAATACCGGCGAATCTTTAACTAACTAACTAACTCATATAATTGATATGGTAATTAAATAGTTGGTATTGTATGGAGGACAAACTTTCAAGAAGGAACTGAATGAGAAAAAGGATTAAGGTTACTTTACGAATGTATGTGATAATGTATGTAAGGTGATATTTTATATAGAGATAATAAGTTAATTGCATCTAAAATAAGAAACAAATGTGCACAAATTTCCTTGTAAATTCATAAATAAAAGATGAATTTTCAATAAATTCCTTGTGAGAGAGAGAGAAAGAGAGAGAGAGAGAGAGAGAGAGAGAGAGAGAGAGAGAGAGAGAGAGAGAGAGAGAGAGAGAGAGAGAGAGAGAGAGAGAGAGAGAGAGAGAGAGAGAGAAAGAGACAGACAGACAGACAGACAGACAGACAGACAGACAGACAAATAGAGGGAGAGAGAGGGAGAAAGAAAGTGAGAGAAAGAGAGGGAGAGAGATAACATAAATGATGATGGTCTCTACGCACCATAATCGTAATGTAGAGCTAAGAATGACTGGGAGAGAGTTGGTACCAGGGAATGAAGTTGATATCCTTGGGATGAAATATAACTCCAAACTGATTATAAAGAAACACATTGTAAATCTTGCAGCAGAGGTTGCCAGACTGTGTATGAGGCACAAGCACGCCCACACCTTGAGTATGCTCCCTTTCTTAGAATGCCTACCATCCATTTCATCATCTCCATTTCATCATCCTGGACACAGCTTTTATTTCAGCAGAGCCTTCAGCACAGGAGGGACGTGGGTGATTTTACTGTTATATACTAGGCTAACATTATCCAAGTACCATGCTTGGCTCCACTTAGCATGAGCACAAGACGTGCAGCAAACCACTACACTCATTTATTCCTAGGATGACCCGTGTCTGTAATATGTTCGAACAGCATAAAGACATCAACGAAATACAGCTAGTTGACCAAATAAAATCGCTGTCCATAGATGGCTCTAACTTCATCCAGTTTCCTATATGTATAACTCTTAACATTAAAAAGGCTTTCAAATGAGCTAATGTATAGGTAACAGCTCTTAGTTTATAAATAAACTTAGGAACCTTCATCCGAATTGTTTCAAACCTGTGTAAAAGAAACAGAGAGAGAGAGAGAGAGAGAGAGAGAGAGAGAGAGAGAGAGAGAGAGAGAGAGAGAGGGACAGCGTGAAACAAGCTTTTGTGCTACAAGACGGGCAGAAAGCAGCAACTTCACCCTAGCTGTACCCTTCTCCAGAACATCACTCCATCTGAGATCATATATACCCAGGATGACTAGAGTATGGAACACATCCGTACAGCATAATGATGTCAACGAGATAAAGTCAGTTGATCAAATAAAAATGCTGGCCCACAGATGGCTCCAACTTCATCCTGTTCCCTACTTGTCTCATAACAATAAAAATGCTTTCAAATGAACCGAAGTTGGTAATAGCTCGTAGCTTGCCAATAAAGTTAGGAATCCGTAACCAGTAAATAGCTTGTCAATAAAGCTAGGGATCCTTAACCTTGTCAAACCCTGCGTAAAAGAGAGAGAGAGGGAGAGAGAGAGAGAGAGAGAGAGAGAGAGAGAGAGAGAGAGAGAGACAGAGAGAGAGAGAGAGAGAGAGAGAGAGAGAGAGAGAGAGAGAGAGAGAAGAGAGAGAGAGAGAGAGAGAGAGAGAGAGTGGTGAACACTCTCACACATCACCCACTCAGCTACTCCTATCTCAGCCCAGCATATGGTACTGTGCCTTATACAAGACCACAGTCCTACATCCCTGCAGCTGCCTCAGTACCCTACCTCTCTCAAGGGCAGGCACCTTACATGCCCTATACACCCACCACCTCAAGCTGACCACATCATGAGGAGCCAGTCTATCAGCATCCTGTCGGCCAACATTAGAGGTTTCATTATTAATGTTGGAGAGCTCACACATAGTTTTGTGAACACTCGACGTCCTGACACGATAGCTGTTGTTGAAACATTTTTGGATGACAGGACTCCAGAAAATTTTGCAAGAATTGCTGGCTACACCTCATGGATGAGAAGAGACAGGCAAGGGCAAGGAGGAGATGTTACTGTGTGCTTCTCTAAAAGTGTTCATTCCCAGCACATTGATGTTGCCATCCCTACTCATCTAGAAATGATGTTCTTCAAGCTCTGCATAAACACTAGTACCTCTGTACTAGCATGTGCAATGTACAGACCTCAGTGGCAACATGCAGACCCCATCAACTTCCTAATGGAAAATATGGACTCCCTTCTGCTACAACACAACTGTCAACATATCATAATTGTTGGTGACCTCAACCAACACCTTATACAGAGGGATTTTGATGACCTTCTTGCAGTATTTGACATGAGAAACTTTGTTGATGTCCCTACTTACATCTCTGGCTCCTCGCTTGACCTAGTAGTGAGTGATCTGGCAGAAGGTATAGTCACTTGTCAACCCCTCGGCTACATTGGATCATCTGACCACTAGGCTGTTTTTACGACACTTAAGATCCGAACAGAACGAGGTGAGGAGTCCACACTCACAACCTGGCTATGGGAAAGAGGTAATTGGCCAGCCCTTTGCTCTGAGCTCGCCACCAGCGATTGGAATGCTCTTCTCCAAGGGGATGTTGACAACCAAGTGAAAGCCTTCGCTGGACACATCCTTAATCTACAACAAGAACACATTCCTCACCGGCAATATGTGACGAAGGCTACAGATCAGCCTTGGTTTGGCTTTCGTTGTAGAGAGGCTGCTACTGTTAAGTACAAAGCATGGTGAAGGTATAAGAGACATCCCAACACTTGTAACAGGAACTTGCACAGGCAAGCCTGTAGGCATATGGGTGACGTTCAAAAGTGGGCCATTGCTAAATGGGAGGTGGACACAAAAAGAAAGCTAGCATCAGGTAGGGTAGGCTCCAAAACCTGGTGGTCCCTGGTCAAGGACAGACAAGGTTATCTGCCTGATGAGCTCATTCCCCCTCTAAATCGACAGGATGGGACCACCTCTACTAGTAGTCAAGAGAAGGAGGACCTCTTTGCCGTACACTTTGCTACCAAAATGCAAGTTCCTGATCCAGCAAGGGACCCTCCTTGGCTAGCTGCAAGAACTGTATCAAAACTGTCAGTGGTGACAATAAGGCAAGAGGAGGTGCATTTCCTTCTTAAATCACTTGACCAAGAAAAGGCTGTGGGCCCAGACAAGTTGAGCCCAAGATTGCTGAGATGTGCAGACCAGCTAGCAGCACCTCTAACTTGCATCTTTCAGCACTGCCTAGTACAGTGTAAATGGCCCTCTCTGTGGAAAGAGGCAAATGTAGTCCCTCTTCACAAAATGAAGAGCAGAGCAGAAATCAGCAACTACAGACCAGTGTCATTCCTGTCAATCACTGGTAAGATCCTTGAGACAATAATCTCAAGACAAATGACAGAGTTTTTTGACTACCACTCACTACTTTGTGATAGTCAATATGGCTTCAGGAAAGGTTACTCTGCTCGTGATCTGTTGTTAAACCTCTCCACTAAGTGGCACCAGTCACTGGATGAATCCAAAGTCAGCTGTGTGGTAGCACTGGACATTGCTGGTGCTTTTGACCGGGTGTGGCACCAGGGCCTCTTAGCAAAACTTCAAGCACTGGAAATTGCAGGCTCTACACTATGTCTCCTCAGTGATTATCTTCATGGTAGAACTCTAAGGGTAGTTCTCAATGGAATGGAATCAGCAAGACATCCTATTGGGGCAAGTGTTCCACAAGGAAGCTTGCTCGGACCATTGTTGTGGAATGTCTACTTCAACGACCTTCTTCATCTCATCCCAGAATCCCATGCATATGCAGACGACTGTACACTGACATTCATCTATCCAAGAGAAGAAATGCCAGCTGCTCTAAGCTACATCAATCACCAGCTAAGAGCTATATCAGCTTGGGGAAATAGATGGCAAGTAACATTTGCACCTGAGAAAACGCAAATGATGATGGTCTCTAGGCACCATGATGGTAATGCTGGTGCAGTAGTAAGGATGAATTGGAGGGTGTTGGCACCTGGAGAAGAAGTTGATATCCTTGGGGTGAAATTTGACTCCAAACTAACCATGAAGAACCATGTAAATCTTGCAAACAAGGCAGCCAGGAAGCTTACAGCACTTCGCCGTATCTCGCATCTGCTTGACAGTAGAGGTTGTAAGATTCTGTACGAGGCACAAGTACGCTCACACCTTGAGTATGCTCCACTTTCTTGGTTTGCCTGCCCCTTCTTTCATCTGCGACTGCTTGACAGAGTAGAGAACAGAGCAAGACGTCTAATCTCTCACATGGACCAATCCTCGATAGACCTGTCATTTCAGCAGAACCTTCAACATAGGAGGGATGTGGGTGGCCTTACTGTTATGTACAAGGCCAATATTGTCAAAGTACCACACTTGGATCCACTTCGAGGACATCGTGAAACAAGATTCTATACCACAAGACGGGCAAAAAGCAGCAACTTCACTCTGGCTGTTCACTTCATCTGAGATCATTTATCCCCAGAATGAGTCGAGTATTAAACGTATTCATACAACATTATGATGTCATCGATATAAAGTCAGTTGATTAGCTGAAAATGCTGGCCCAAAAATGGCTTCAACTTAATCCTGTTCCCTATTTGTATGTTTCATAACATTAAAAATGCTTTCAAATGCGCTGATGTAGGTAACAGCTCTTAGCTTATCAATAAAGTTAGGAAACCTTAACCTGTAAATAGTTTGTCAATAAAGCTAGGGATCCTTAACCTAACGTTGTCAAAACCTCTGTAAAAAAAGGAGAAACAGAGAGACAGAGAGACGGAGATAGAGACAGAGACAGACAGACAAACAGACAGACAGACAGACAGACAGACAGAGAGACAGACAGACAGAGAGACAGACAGACAGACAGACAGACAGACAGAGACAAAGACACAGAGAGAGAGAAAGAGAGAGAGGAAACAAATAGTAAGAATGCCTTCACTGCTTTGTTATTGTTCCAAAACTTCTACAGTGTTTGTGGATATACAATATGAGGCCGGGCGTATCATAAGTGTCTGGAGCCCACACAGCCTGCATGACAGAGGAAGCCTTTAGTTGTAGCCAGGTGGAACAACTCAGGAACTTGAAAGAAATCATTACGTCTGTGACTATGTTCAGAAACAAGCCTGGAACAACAGAATGTTTCAGAGGAAACCCTGGAACTCTACTCATATAATCAAGACAGCCTTCCTGGGATATGTAGTAAAGTTGCTGCGCAGATATTCCAACAATAGGAATCACTTCACAAGCTCCTTATATAAATAGATATGCGTCAATCTACTGCAGAAGGCCAGAGCAGGCCGACATCAAGGAACATATATTGCTCAGCTGATGTTTAGACTATCGACAAGGCCTGGAATTCCCATACTGGAATTAACACTGCAGCAAATTCCAAGTGAAAACCTGTCAACACTATGGCCTCACAGGTAGACAGAGCTCAAAGGCCTCCATTTGACAACTCAAATACAACTTCTTTGGTCACCGTAGAGGGAACAGTTCCATTACTCAGAAACGAAGAAACTCTTGGATCGGTTAGTTCTGCTCCTACATCTGACAGTACACATTTCATTATTGCTCTCCTGCCTGCTGGCACTCATGACAGCAGTATTCTACCTGCCATTACCGAGTCAGGTTAATCTCCACCAGGGCTTGGTGCAGCTAATAAACACGTGACCAACACTGCACCTGAACAAGTACTGGAGGACGTGGAAGAGAAAGAGGAAGCTGTCTACAGCCGCCTCATCTTCCATCTACACAGTCCCAGGAAACCCTACCAGGTACACAATCATCGGATTCAACAGTAGCAGTAACTATAAGAAATCAGATGCTGAATATGCAGCAAAACAAGAGATGCAAGATGTAGGAGTTTACCTTCCCAGGCACCTACGCAGTGATCCCTGCTCCCGCTGTTACTGGAGGGGGCACACTACTTGAGGGACACCAGGTGCCATTAATGTCACAACTGGGGATATCAAGAAAGCCACTTTAGTAGAGTAAAGGAACTTCACAGACAGGATTACCAACTCTTCGCATAGATGAGTTTGGGAGAGTGTGTGAGAAGGATTTAGCTGGTAAGGAAGGAATGGTCACCAGCAGTGATAGTGGCAGCCGCTTTAAGTGGCAAGTGGTTCACAGTTCAGGAAGAAGGAAGATGAGGAGAGTTAATAGAGATGTCAAGGTAGGAAATCGATTCTCTGTTCTCCAAGACGAGTGTACCTCAGTGGTTAGTGAGGTTGAAAGTACCACTGATTCCTCTGCTAATCAAGGTAAAAATATTTTAAAAGTAGGCGATTTTCAGGTAAGATATATGGACCGTGCATTTTGTAACAGAGACAGAAAGGTCAGACAGAGAGTGTATCTTCCTGGAGCTGGTGTTGGTGACATAGTCAGCAGATTGGATATTATGGCAGGTAATGGGAACAAACCCATAATTTTAGTGCTGGGGGTAATGATATTGGGAAGGGCAGGAGAGAGGAGCTGCTGGATAAGTACAGATAAGCCATAGAAGTAGTTAGGTCTAAGGGAGGGATCCCAGTCATATGTAGTATCTTGCCTAGAAAGGGAGTGGGCATTGAATGGATGTCTAGGGCAATTGGTATAAACTGCTGGCTAGACAGGTACTGCAAGGAACTTGTAATCCCATTCATTGATAACTGGGACCTATTCTTTGGCAAACGTGATATGTATGCAATGGATGGGGTTCATCTCTCTGGGGATGGAGTGGTTGCGTTAACCAATTCAATTGAGAGGGTAACTGATGACTTGTCTAGGAATTTAAACTGATAGATTATAGAGGTATGGGTGTTTGTGGGAAACAATCAGGCTACAGCATTAGGGTTAAAAACAGCAGTTATTACTGGGATACCTCAGGGATATGTTTAAAAGACAATATTCAAAATAAAGTTGCTAGTAATGGCAAATCAACTGATCAACAAACGAAGAGAGATAGTAGAGGGCAACGAGTGACTAGCTCCCTTAATGTTTACTATACAAATAGTAGGAGTCTAAGAAATAAGATAGATGAGCTAAGATTACTTGCAAGTGTAGGTAATATAGATATTATTGGTATAACAGAGACTTGGTTCAACATGAAAGATAGAGAAATGTCTTCTGAATGCAACATACAGGGTTATAAACTATTCCATACTGATAGGGTCAACAGGAAGGGTGGTGGTGTGGCGATGTATGTCAGAGATAATTTAAATTGTTGTCTTAGACAAGATATAAGATTAGAAACATCGAACAAAGAATCTGTTTGACTACAGTTTCTCGAGGGACGTGACAAATTAACTTTGGGTGTGATTTATAGGCCACCAAACCTTGATAGGAAGGGCAGTAAGCTGTTATGGAACGAAATTCATAAGGCATCTAGATATGAAAATGTTGTGATAATGGGAGATTTTATCTTTAGACAAATTGATTGGAACAATATGACAGGAAATCTTGAGTCTAGTGACTTTCTTGATACGGTTCAGGATTGATTTTTAGAACAGGTTGTGACAGAACCAACTAGAGGAAACAATCTGCTTGATTTGGTTCTTGCCAACAAAGATTCACTAATTAATAATCTTGAGGTTAATGTTGAGCTTGGGGAAAGTGATCACAAATCACTTAGTTTCAATATATCATGGAATTACCCAGATAACTGCAATCAAATCTCTGTCCCAGATTTTCGCTTGGCCAACTTCATTGGACTGAAAAATTACCTGGGTGGGCCAAATTGGGATGACCTGACTATGGGTCAGGTAGATGATCTGGTTGCCAATATGAAGTTTTTCAGAGCATAGTTCTAGCTGCCCAGACAACTTTTGTTCTGAGTAGGGAAATTAGATCTAACAAAAATGATCCCAAATGGATAAACAATAGATTAAAACATCTCACTGGTCAAAAGAGAGGCATAAATAGGCGTATCAAAAGAGGGGATGGGCAGTTAAGAAATCAATATATTCAAATAAAGAGAGAAATAAAGAAAGGAATCAGAAAAGCAAAAAGGGATTAAGAGGCTAAGGTCGCAAGGGATTCAAAGACTAACCCAAAAGGGTTCTTTCAGGTATACAGAAGTAAGATTAGGGACAAGATTGGCCCACTTAAGAGTAACTCTGGTCAGATCACTGACAGTGATAAGGATATGTGTGAAATTCTAAATACCTACTTCCTCTCAGTTTTCACCCAGGAAAATACTAGCGATATTCCTGGAATAATAGATTATGTAGAACAGGAAGATAAACTATATATGACTGCGGTAACTAGTGATATTTTCCTCAGACAAATAGAGAAACTAAAACCTAACAAATCCCCAGGCCCTGTTGAACTGTTTGCAAGGGTGTTAAAGGAATGCAAAGAGGAACTTAGCATATCTTTGGCTAATCTTTCTAACATATCACTACAAACTGGCATAGTGCCTGATAAGTGGAAAATGACAAATGTAATACCTATTTACAAGGCAAGTGACAGGTCCTTGGCTTCGAATTATATACCAATAACCCTTACCTCCATAGTTGGAAAATTTATGGAATCAATAATTGCCGAAGCAATTCGTAGCCATCTTGATAGGCACAGATTAATTAATGAATCTCAACACGGTTTTACAGAGGAGCGTTCCTGTCTTACGAATTTACTTACATTTTTCACTAAGGTGTTTGAGGAGGTAGATCATGGTAATGAATATGATATTGTGTATATGGACTTCAGTACGTGTGGAGTGATATATGGAGGCGGGTTCAACAGTTGCGTCTGCCTGCTCAAGTACGGGAAGTGGTTTTTAAATTTTTGCATGGAATCTTGCCGTCCGGGATGGTGTTGTATAATTGGCATTTGGGGGAGGACCGGGGTTGTCCAGCGTGCGGGGTGAAGGCATCTGCTTTTCACATTGTGTATTTCTGTGAGACTTTAGGTATGGTACGTGAGTGGTTTAGTAGGGTTTTGCGCTTGATGGGGGGGGGGGATGTTTGAGGGCGTTCCCAGCGCTGAGTTTTGATGTAGGTGGGGTTGACATGCGTGTACAACGTGCGGTGTCGTACGTTGTGGCCGATTATATTTATGTGTCATGGGCTATGAGGCACGCTGAAGGTAATAGTAGAATTCGGGTTTTAGCGGGAACGATTTATTGGACAAAGTGTCGAAATAAGTTGATATATGAGGGGAGATGGGAGAAAGACTTCCCGTCTGAATATAAAGCCTTGGAGTTAAGAGATTTGACATAGTTTGTGAGCGTTCAGTGGATTATCTAACGGGCTGGTCAGCTGTGACTAATTGTGTATAATAGTTATGTGAATGTTTTGCTGTCTCCATGTGTACATACGTCTCCTATGTGATGGTGACGTCGCTATATCTGTTGACTTCGTATGTACAGGAGTTAAAAGGTCTTACATCATTTATTTCTTGATACAAGTCGTTGGTGTATATTTGTATAATGTGCTTCCTAGCAAAAGTGATCGGTTCTTATATTATGTTTATGTTTTATGCCGTAGTTATAGTGTGCTTTTTAGTAATATTATTTTATATTTCATGTAACTGATTGAATTATTATTTTTCTTTGTTTCATTTGAGATGTAAAATATCACATCGTAGATTAGTTTTGTTATATTGGATGTTTTTATTTTTGTGACTTGTTTTCCTTCTATGAATTGTAAATACCTATGTCTATGTTAAGACCCCGTGATAATCGCCTAAATTAATGTATGATTATCGTGGTACTCTGTTGGGCACCTGAGATCTTAGATTAAGTCTTGAATACGTGTGTGTTGACAGACGGAAGCCATACCTAGTAATGTGCCAGATGTAGTGCCATGTTGTGTATACGTGATTGCTTGTGTATGTGCGTCGTTTTGTGTGTTTGTATTTATAACAATGTTTTATTGTACAATCTTTACAATTTCCAGTGTTTGATTTTTTTTTTTTTTTTGGACACTCTTGTTCACACCCTTGTAATGTTGTGTTTTTGTTATATATAACCTTGTTAGTGGTGTTCGTAAGTAAAAAGAAAAATATCACTGTAATATACGGTGTGTATTGTGTGAGAGTGTATTACCATAGTACTATATAGTGTCGTTATTTTTTATTTATTTAAATACACTACATAAGAATATGATACCCTGTGACCAAGGTCGAAAGACATAAACCATAACACAAAGGATAAACATTACACTCACAATAAACATATCGCACATAAACAACTGAACATTAACTATAATAGGGAAAATAACCTATACCATAAACAATACAATATAAATACACACTCCTTTCTAAACACACACAATGCACAGCATATTATTTATGTTATTAGAACCCGCACATACATATATATATACATGGATAGGTACACAAGAGCTTTGGCCTGGTGGCTAAAGCTCCCGCTTCACACACGGAGGGCCCGGGTTCGATTCCCGGCGGGTGGAAACATTTCGACACGTTTCCTTACACCTGTTGTCCTGTTCACCTAGCAGCAAATAGGTACCTGGGTGTTAGTCGACTGGTGTGGGTCGCATCCTGGGGGACAAGATTAAGGACCACAATGGAAATAAGTTAGACAGTCCTCGATGACGCACTGACTTTCTTGGGTTATCCTGGGTGGCTAACCCTCCGGGGTTAAAAATCCGAACGAAATCTTATCTCAGCCGGCCACTACACCAGGTCATGAAGACAAGACACCATGCATAACACAAAGCTTACCTAACAAACAACCTACCAACAAATACATCAGCACCTAGTACAATGGTTGCAGCATACAATAGTATTGGCACCATGCCTCCTACCCCACTACCCCCCCCCCCAATGAAAAGTCAAACCAACTGCCTCATATAATTTGCATGAAAACACACACAATAATTAACCATAGACTTGCATGTTTGCACCAAATCTCTTCAGTACTAAGGTGAACAGCCACCAACACTGACATTAAAAGTATACATATTATACACAGCTTATAGAACAAAGCATACTTTTACAAAAAGAAAATGTAATTTGACAAACAAAGCGACAACAAAGCCAATCAAAGCACTCGTTAATACAACAGTGGTGTTCTTATACGTTATTATTGGTTAAAAGTGGTCACCAAAGTCTCATTAATCTCAGATTAGCAAAATCAGGTAATTCTTTATTTTTTATCTCCTAGTGTTTAACTTCGTTACATTGAAAACTGCAGTGATCCTGTTACTTAGCTAAACCCAGGTTAAGAAATGGTTGGAAATTAACTAAATGAGAAAAAAAATACTATCGAGAAATATGGCTGGCTTTTAAATATATTATTGATCAATGAAAACATAAGCAAAATGTATCAGTACCTACAACTCCATATCTTCAATTTCTTTTTATATATTTTATTTAAAAACACAACAAAACAAAATTATGAAACCTTATGACCAAGGCAAATGCATACAACATAAACCTTACTCCATACTGGCATGCAATGTTCTCCCATCACAATTCCACTATATGGTATATATACACGGAACAACTGCATTAACCCTATGGGCTAAAACCAGCACCATAAACACAGTCCATAAAAATGCACACGCCTTTCAAAGTACATAGTGCCCTGCATTATACCTCTATGTTAATAAGACGTCGCACAATGTATGCTTACGCCACAACACACACAGAAAACCTCAGACCTCATACCCATACTCTCACAACCTGCACACCATAACATCATTTCTCTTGCTAACATATAAATGCAGGTTCCCCATATTCTCATAAAAAGCACACACAGGTTACACGAGTTGAATTCACGAGTATACACTGAAGAACAATCTCACCTAACACTTCTCCATAATTAAAGAAGCTCAATATATACTTACGCTACAACACACACAGAAAACCTCTTACCTCATACCCAATACTCTCCCAACGTACACACCATAAAACACCATTTCTCTTAGTTAACATATAATAGGTGTTCCAGTCATACTCACACACACTAGCCCCCCCAGGGAGACCAGCCCGCCGCATCCCCTGACCCCCTCCCCTCCTACATCCCCAAGAGGACCCCCACCATTAAACCACGATAGCTTACAGGGAAATCCCGCTCCCACCATATCCCGTAAAGAACCCGATTTCGACACAACGTACGATGAAAGGTTGCCGCCAATACTCTTTTATGCACTCCCCCCCTCCACCTGACACCTCATAGCCCACGACACAAAAACAAAATCCACAAAAAGGTAACCAAGTGCCCGCTGCACAGGGATACCCACCCCTCCCACATCCAAACTTAAAGCCCGCAAAACCGAAATTCCCCCTCCCACCCATCGTACAACCTACCCCATCCACTCCTGTAAGTCCCCCAATCGTTCACAGAAACAGACTGCTTGAAAGGCTGTATCCTGACCCCCGCAAACCCCACAGATGCCCTCAGCTCGAATCCTCCGGTCTCTAAGAACCGCACCTGATGGCAGGATACCATGCAGGAACCTGAACATCACCTCCCACTCCCGGAGGCATAGCCTACACAACCTACCCCAAATATCCTCCCATGCATACATTGGATACGCTCCTTCCACTGTCGCCACCTCCCTTTCCTCCACCACTTTCTCTAAAACCCCCACCCTCATGTGTTTCGTATCCCTAAAATACAAAAGCACCTGCATCATGTCCTCACACATATGCAAATCCTTCCCTCCCCACCATCTTCTGATGTCCTCATACAAAAGGTGCAACCCACCACCTACACACCCCCCACTCGGAGGAACCCCCTCTTTACATATACACTCATTATCCTACTCTTTAAATTAATTAACCCCAGCCCGCCTCTGCGCACTGGGAGAGTGACAACCTCCCTCTGCAACCAATCACATCCTGACCACCAAATAAACCTAAACACTCTCCTCAATAATACCCCAATATCTGACTGCAACGAAGGGTACATAGCTACCACATGCCAAATTTTACTATATAGTAAGACATTTACTACAATGACCCGCTGATGAAGCGTTAAATGACCCGGCCATAACCCATCCAACCGTTTAGTCACCCACTCCACAACACTCCCTGAATTAACCATCCTAGCTTGCTGTGCATCCTGCATATACTCAATCCCACAAATCTTGACCCAATCCACAACATCCTACCTCCTACTACCTTCCCCTCCCACCTTCCCCTCCCAATCCCCCAACACCATAAACTTAGACTTCTCTACATTCACCCTCACACCAGTCGCCTCTCCAAACAGGTCCACAATCCTCCCCACCCCTCCTAAACCTTCCCCCTCCCGCACAAGAATCGTCCTGTCATCTACATAACCGACAATTCCCGGCACACCTCGTCCTACCCACCCCTGTCGCTCCCCCCTCACACATACCTTCACTGCTCTATAAAACGGATCCTGCAAACACGCAAAAAGTAATTGGGATAAAGAACATCCCTGCCGCAGACCTCTACCCATAGGGATCCAATCCCCCACCCTCCCATTCACCTGCACCCGAACACCCACTCCATGATACAACGTTTGCATCCACCTCACTATCTCGTCCCCAAACCCTTGCCTCCTCATTATCCACCACAATGCTTCTCTCTCGACACTATCATATGCTGCCTGCCAATCTAAGGCCAACACCCCCCCTTCATTCCTTGCACACTCTCTACAAACCCCTGAGTCACCCCGTGCCCCTGATACATGGTTCTTCCTGGCACCCCATACTAGTATGGCCTGCTGCCACCACCCTGTTGATCACGTACTTCAACCTATTCCCCAATATTTTAGTGAATAACTTATAATCCGCACACAGTAAAGAAATCACCCTATAGTCCTTCACCATGCGCAGACTAGCCACCTTCGGGACCAAGACTACCACCGCCGTTGCCTGCAAAACCCCCAGTTCACCCCTTTTTTCATCTCATTCAACAACCACACCAGGGACTCCTTAAGTATGTCCCAATTTTGTAAGTAAAACTCACATGGCGGACCGTCGATTCCCGGGCATTTACCCCTACACATACTCGATAATGCCCTCCACACCTCCCCTTCTTCATTGTCCCCACCCAGTGTCTTATGGTCCCCCCTACTCAGGATATTGACCACATGCCGTCCCAACTGCCCTAACGCCCCACCCCCCTGTACACCTACACTCCTCAAAGAAGTCCCGAACCATTCATCCACATAACAACCCATCCCTTACATCGTACGAAGCACCTGCCCCACACGAAACCCTCCGACCTCCTCTTTCACTAACAAACATTTCATCTCTGTGGCCGCCTGATGCTTCTGCTGCCCCTGCAGAACACACACTGATGGCCTGTCACCCCACAAAACTTCCTCTGACCCACCCTTAACCATCACTGCATCAAACTTCACATTCTCCAGTTCTCTGATGCGTTGCTTCAGCCCCTCTATTTCCTCTGCAGGATAGCCCCTACCCCCACCCCTCTCCCATAACAATCCCTCAACTGCCCCTCTAAATATCTTATAAATCCAAAAGTCATCTGGGCCTCCCCCTTGCCCTGTCTAACATAATATGCCCTGATCCTCCCCTTTGCCACACCATCCCACCATGCCAACATATCCCCAACAGCCCCCACCCTTGACCACAACTCCCTCCACAGTTGCACAAACCCCTCCCTCCCCCCTCCATCTGTGAGGAGCCGAACATTCAATTTCCAAAAACTCCTATGCCTCCCAGGCAACCCGTCCCACCCCACTTCAACGAAAACCGCTCGATGATCTGAATATGCTACTTCCACCACACACACCCTTTCCACCCTTACAGTCTGCGTTACTTACAAACGGTCCAGACGAGCAGCATACCCTCCTTGCGCAAATGTGTGCTCCACCTCCCACGCCTCACCCTTAGCCACATCCCACAACCCTGCCCCTCGCAAAAGATCCCCTAACACTACAGAGTAAAACCCCACCCCTCGAGGCTTCACATCATTCCTTCTCACCACACAATTCCAGTCACCCCCCTCAACTGCCATGGGGGGAAGCAACCGGAGGTGGTACACTAGCACATCCCTCACAAAGGCATTCTTGACACGTCCATCCCCCTCTGCAGGCCCATAGGCACACACTAGCGCCTCCCTCTCCCCCATCCACAGCCCGTCCACTCGCACGACCCACCCCTCCTCCCCTACCTCACTACGATACACAACAAATGGGCTGGTCTCTCGCAGAAGGATGGCGACGACCCCTTTCAATCGAGTTAAATGTGCAACAAACACCTGAAATTCATCCAGTACTAACTCACACCTGGCTTTATAATTGTGCTCTTGCACAAAAACCACATCCACTCCGCACCTACAAAGAAAACCCACAAACCACATACACTTCACTCTGTCTCGCAACCCATTTACATTTACTGAGACACACTTCAAGCCAGCTGTACCTTGTTCCCTTTCTTCACTGGTCCGCCTCTAGACGCCTGCCAGTGTCTACCACCATGCACACGACCAGACACTGGAAGTCCTCCAGTATCTGCCACCAGGCCCCTTGGCCCCTTAGGGCTGCCTCGTGCCACCTCTGCCCACACCTTGCCAGGCCTCTGCGCCGGGGTGAGGACATCATCAAAGTCTGACAGTGCCACCGCCCGTTTGCATGATCCTCCCTCTGCCTCCATAGCCACCTCCAGGAGGCCTTTGTTATGCACCACTGCCTCTATGGTGATTACATCCCAGCAGCCTGCTTCACAACCAGCTCCTCCACATCCTGGGACCATACACAAGGCACATTCCCAAGGGGTAATTCAAGCCCCTCCTCTTCTGCCTCTCCAGGTGTGTCCAAGAATCTTTTCAGCACAGTCCCTAATGTATCTTCCACTCTCTCTTCCATGACCATCCTACCCTCCTCACCCAGCATAACTGGGCCAACAGAGGAAGGTTCCCCAGGTAGAGTCACACAAGACTCCTCAAACTGCTCCTCTCGCTCCACCTCTTCACTCCACAATGACGTCTTTGGACGTGCACCCGACTCAGGCACAACAATCACCTCCTGGACGGGCTCTTCCACTGGTTGCCACCCTACGTCCTTCTTCCACTGTTAGCGATCCCATTGTGCTGCAAAGCGATCGTACTCTCCACAAAGACGACAAGTGCGGCGTTGCCCAGCATAGGACACCATCACTTGCATACGAAAATCGGTCATAACTATATACGACGGTATGGGAAGTTTCAAAGACATCTTCAGTGAGAAGGTACCTTCAAGGAGTCCAGCATATGTGCCCTCCATCCACTTTCTGATGGTAGCCACATGTACAGTTCCATACCTGCTGAATACGTTCCGTAAATCCGTCTCATCGGCTTCAAAAGGCACATTTCGTACCTTTTCCCAAATGAAGTAACGTGATACATCGATGATCCTCACTGTGACCGCCGGGTTGACAACCACACAACTATCTTGATATTTGTTGACCAACTACTCGTAGACACTCGTTCAGAGCTTAACAAAGACCCTATAGGCCCCATTAAGTGCCACTCCATAAAGTTCTTCATCAGCGACACCATGAGTCTCCCTGATGATGGCTGGCAGGATAACAGAAGCTGTTTGGGCAGTCAGAGCCCCACGCACCAGCTCTATACAGACAGTGTTGATCCGCCTCCATGTCTGCTGCGCCATATTGAGAAAAATCTCAGCTTGCTTCAACGGCCAGCAGAGGGCAGTGTAACACACGTCCGCTCACTACAAAGGTCGAGCGACGAATGAGTGTCGTTATTATGTGCAAAGGTTATTGGGACTCTTGTGCATTAATTAATTATTTGTGTATCCTTTTAATTATTTCTGTCACCTTGTATCGCATTGTTTTAAATAAAAAAAATAAAAAAAAAGTCTTTAGAGACTTATTTTTGGAACAAACCAGCAGGATCTCAGAACTAGTGAACACACACGTCACCCACTTAACCACTTCTATCTTGGTTATGCAGCTGGTTTCGGGCCTTATATAAAACCACAGAGCAAAGACCCAGCAGCTATGTAGGTGTCCCACCTGTCTCATAGACAAGCACCTTACACACACATATCATCTCAAGCTGAACACAATCATGAGGAACCATACTTTTTTTTTATATTTTATTTAAAACACACATTACAATAAATAAATAAAAGCATACAGAGTCAGTTAATACAAAAACAATTATGTCCTCATAATCAAAACACACTGCTCGTTTACATTGCCTTCAGGTCTTCAAACTAGGAATAGTTAGTGGTATGGGTTTTGGCGGGAAAACAGTGAAGTCGCAGTGTAGTAATATGAGCACTAGAAGAACTAGTAATAGGCAAAATGAGGTGGATATTGGAAAGCCAGTGGCACTAATTGACAAGGACAGTAATAGGTTTAGTGGAATAACAGAAAGGAGCAGGAAGGGTAAAGAGAAAAGAGGGTCCTTAAATATATATTACACAAATAGTCGTAGTGCTAGGAATAAGATGGACGAGTTGAGACTAGTTGCTAGTGTAGGTAACATTGATGTATTTGCCATAACTGAGACGTGGTTTAATTAAAAGAGTCGGGACATGCCTGCGGAATGTCACATTCAGTGTTTTAAATTGTTCCAAGTAGATAGAAGTATCGGGAAGGGGGGTGTGGTGGCATTGTATGTCCGAGATCTCTTGAACTGTTGCATAAAAACGGTTATTAAGTCTGAAGTAACACATACAGAGTCTGTTTGAATAGAATTTTCAGAGGGGCATGAAAAATTGATTTTAGGTGTGATATACCGTCCCCCAAACTTAGATAGGGACCACGCGAGACTAATATGGGAGGAAATTGTTAGAGCCACAAGGAACGATAATGTAGTAATTCCAGGAGACTTTAACTTTAGTCATATTGATTGGAATTTCTTGACTGGGAATTTAGAATCATACGGCTTCTTAGAAGTAGTTCAGGATTGTTTTTTCAAGCAGTTTGTGACAGAACCTACAAGGGGAAATAACCTGCTTGACTTAGTTCTGGCAAACAATGAATCCCTTTTTAATAATTTAGAAATTTCAGAGGAACTGGGTGCTAGCGACCACAGATCAATTACATTTAGCATTGAATGGAAGAATGATAGTAGGGATAACTCAGTAACAGTCCCAGATTTTAGCTTAGCAGATTACAATGGGCTTAGAGAACACTTATTCTCTGTTGACAGGGGTAACGAAGAGAGCTATCAATATGACAGTTTTCTGAACACTATACATGCTGCTCAAAGAACGTTTATCCCATATAAAGAAATTAGATCAAATAGAAATGACTCAAAATGGATGAATAATAGACTGAAATATCTACTAGGGCATAAGAAAGGAATTTAGAGGCGTATCAAAAGAGGTGAGGGTCATCTTATGAATCAGTATGCTGACATTAAGAGGGACATTAAAAAGGGGATAAGAAAAGCTAAAAGGGACTATGAAATTAAAATTGCTAGGGTTCTAAAACTAACCAAAAAGTTTTTTCCAGGTATAAAGAACAAAAGTTAGAGATAAGATAGGTCCCCTTAAAAATAACTATGGGCATCTTACTGACAAAGAGAATGAAATGTGCTCGATTTTAAATAATTATTTTCTCTCGGTTTTTACACAGGAAGACACTAACAATATTCCAGTAATTAATTTTTATAGTTGGCCAGAAGAAGATAAATTATGTAACATCACAGTCACTAGTGAAATGGTTGTGAAGCAGATAGACCGACTGAAGCAAAAGAAGCCACCGGGTCCTGGTCAGGTTTTTTCAAGGGCTCTTAAGGAATGCAAAATGGAACTCTGTGAACCATAAACTAATATTTTTAATTCATCTCTTCAAACAGGTGTAGTGTCTGATATGTGGAAGATGGCTAATGTAATTCCTATTTTTAAAACAGGGGACAAGTCATTTCCGTCAAATTACCGCCCAGTAAGCCTGACCTCAGTTGTAGGCAAATTACTAGAGTCAATTAAAGCTGAGATTATAAGAAGCCATCTCGATAAGCATAGCTTGATTAATGATACTCAGCATGGATTCACAAGAGGCCGGTCTTGTTTAACTAATTTATTAACTTTGTGATGAATGGTTTGAAAAACCGACAAGTTGAAGATTGAGACACTTATGCAACATATGGGAATCTTTATTCAGGAAACGCTTCGCCACACAGTGGCTTCATCAGTCCAATACAAAGTAGAAAGGCGTAAGGAGAGGAGGAGTTTGAGGAAATCAGTCCCTCAGCCTGGAGTCGATGTGTTCAGTCCATCAATCTTGTAGAATGTACAGCATAGGGCCATAGACGTAGTTTATATACTGTAGTGAGGTGAGGCGATACAGGAGGAGGTGGGGTCATAGTGGTATCATCCACTAGTCGAAGTAGGTCTTCGTCCAAACGCTGGACAAGTGTTGAAGAATTCTTTGTAACAAGATCCCATAATGCTGCAGTTTCTGACAGTTGTGATGAATGGTTTGAAAAAAACCGACAAGTTGAAGATTGAGACACTTATGCAACATATGGGAATCTTTATTCAGGAAACGTTTCGCCATACAGTGACTTCATCAGTCCATTACAAAGTAGAAAGGCGTAAGAAGAGGATGAGTTTGAGGTAATCAGTCCCTCAGCCTGGAGTCGATGTGTTCAGTCCATCAATCTTGTAGTATGTACAGCATAGGGCCGTAGACGTGGCTTATATACTGTAGTGAGGTGAGGCGAAGCAGGAGGAGGTGGGGTCATTGTGGTATCATCCACTAGTCGATGTAGGTCTTCGTCCAAAGGTTGGACAAGTGTTGAAGAATTCTTTGTAAAAAGATCCCATGATGCTGCAGTGTCTGACAGTTGTGGTGAATGGTTTGAAAAACCGAAAAGCTGAAGATTGAGACACTTATGCAACATATGGGAATCTTTATTTAGGCACTTGCGTCTGCGGAAATTAGTTTCTTTGATCACTAATTGGGCGTCTCTGAATTTCATGAGATGATTGGAGGAATTTCGGTGTTGTACACAGGCGTTGTTCAAGTTATCGTTCCTACATGCGTAAATGTGTTCATTGAGGCGGGTGTCGAGGTTTCTTGCTGTTTCACCTACATAAATTTTGTCGCAGCCTCCACAGGGTATAGTGTAATAACGATAACTCCTACATGCATGCAGAAACGATAACTTGAACAACACCTGTGTACAACACCGAAATTCCTCCAATCATCTCATAAAATTCAGGGACGCCCAATTAGTGATCAAAGAAACTAATTTCCGCAGACGCAAGTGCCTCGAGTCAGCACTAATCGCTGTTTCGAATGCAATTAAACAAAACAAAGGCAGCTTCACCATCTCTGAAGTCTTAGCAAGAATCCTCCTGAAAACAGTAAACCCTGCCATCACATAGTCTCTCCAGTTAATACTTCACAAAGCACATTACAGAGAGTGAACACTGAAACAGGCCTTCTCTATCCAGTCTATATTTGTCTAACCTATTTTTGTTACCCAAGTAATAACTTTTATATCCTTTTACTCATGTACGAATTAATTGCTCTACCCTATTGTATTACTACTACTACTACAACTTATGTCACTACTACTACTACTACCACTAGTATTGCACCTCACTCTGAGCCTATATATACCCTCTGAGTCCATGTACTGTTTGTAACGGCTTGACAAAGCTCCTGGAGAGCGAAACGTTGCCACAATAAAAGGCCACATTAGTTGCACTTGTGTTCTTTTACTTTACATATTGTCGGTAATTCTACCAACAATATTGATATTATTTACTTAGATTTTAGTAAGGCTTTTGATAGACAAGAATTAGTAAGGTAGGGTAAGTCCAGTTCCCACTATTCCTCCCCTTTTTTTCCCCTCCCCAAAAGTGATAGTTTGATTGCCGGCTGCTTGTTAAGGTAGGGTCAGTCGAGGTCCTGCTATCCCTTCCCCTACCTCTTCCCCCCCCCCGAAAGGTGACGTGTGAGGCTCCGGCCAAACAGTAATCACTCGACTCACAGCTCCCAGCACTACTCATGGAATGACAGAATGGGTCACCTGCCAACCAACGAGTAGAATTGAAGGAGACGGACTATCGTCCTGATGTTTTATCTACTTGCCTGTGCACATGTATGAAGAATCAGGACGTAACCCCTCATCATTGCAGCGGTAAAGAACCTGATTTCCTGTCATCTGGATAGATTATTTACGGCTAAAAGAACGAGCCGGTGGGTTGTCACCAACACCTGCGACCCCCCCCCACATCATCAGCAACGGACACGATTTCAACACGCAGTGTCACCAAAACCAGACACCCAAGTTTTATATATATTAACGTTGAATTCAGATATTATTTATATTTTTCATTTTTCATTTTCTTTAATGTAGGATCAACATCTCATATTTAAGTGTTTTATATTTTATACTTCCTAAATAATAAAATGTTTGTCAGTTTTTGTTCTTTTTCTATGCATTAATTTTCCTGGACAACGAAATATGGATCCCAGGTTACAACCTATACAGATGTGACAGAGTGAACAGGCAAAAGGGGCGGGTTGGCCTGTACATTGCAGAGTCACTTGTTAGCACAGAACTGCTAAATGCCTCAAATGATGTAGTGGAAGTTTGAGCAGTAAAGGTCGAGAACCAAAACCTAGTCATTGTGATAGTCTACAAGCCTCCGGATGCAACATCCCAGCAATTCCAGGAACAGCTGTTAAAAATTGACCACTGTCTGGAAAACCTTCCAGCTCCTGCACCCAACATCTTGCTCCTGGGGGATTTCAACTTAAGGCACCTAAAATGGAGGAATATAGCAAATAATATTGTTGCAGTAATAACACCAGGAGGCAGCTCTGATGAAAACTCACACTCACGCGAGCTTTTAAATCTCTGCACAAAATTCAATTTAAACCAGCAAATAATAGAGCCTACTAGACTGGAGAATACACTAGACCTCATCTTCACTAACAATGATGATCTGATAAGAAATATCACCATATCAAAAACAATATACTCAGATCACAACATAATTGAGGTTCAGTCATGTATGCGCGGAGCCCCAGACCGACATAATGAGATTAGTCACGAGGGAGCATTCACCAAATTCAACTTCAATAACAAAAACATAAAGTGGGACCAAGTAAACCAAGTCCTAACCGATATAAGCTGGGAAGATATACTAAGCAACACAGACCCCAACTTATGCCTAGAACAGATTAACTCGGTGGCACTCGATGTATGCACAAGGCTTATTCCTCTAAGAAAAAGGAGGAGTAGATGTAAAACAGTAAGAGACAGGCGCTCCCTTTACAGGCGACGGAAAAGAATAACAGAGCGGCTAAAAGAGGTCAATATATCTGAAATGCGTAGGGAGACACTGGTCAGACAAATAGCAAGCATCGAACTTAAGCTAAAAGAATCCTTTAGGAGTCAGGAATCGCGGGAAGAACTAAAAGCCATAAATGAAATCGAAAGAAACCCAAAGTATTTCTTCTCCTATGCCAAATCAAAATCGAGAACAACGTCCAGTATTGGGCCCCTACTTAAACAAGATGGGTCCTACACAGATGACAGCAAGGAAATGAGTGAGCTACTCAAGTCCCAATATGACTCAGTTTTTAGCAAGCCGCTAACCAGACTGAGAGTCGAAGATCAAAATGAATTTTTTATGAGAGAGCCACAAAATTTGATTAACACAAGTCTATCCGATGTTATCCTGACGCCAAATGACTTCGAACAGGCGATAAATGACATGCCCATGCACTCTGCCCCAGGGCTAGACTCATGGAACTCTGTGTTCATCAAGAACTGCAAGAAGCCCCTATCACGAGCCTTTTCCATCCTATGGAGAGGGAGCATGGACACGGGGGTCGTCCCACAGTTACTAAAAACAACAGACATAGCCCCACTCCACAAAGGGGGCAGTAAAGCAACAGCAAAGAACTACAGACCAATAGCACTAACATCCCATATCATAAAAATCTTTGAAAGGGTCCTAAGAAGCAAGATCACCACCCATCTAGAAACCCATCAGTTACAAAACCCAGGGCAACATGGGTTTAGAACAGGTCGCTCCTGTCTGTCTCAACTATTGGACCACTACGACAAGGTCCTAAATGCACTAGAAGACAAAAAGAATGCAGATGTAATATATACAGACTTTGCAAAAGCCTTCGACAAGTGTGACCATGGCGTAATAGCGCACAAAATGCGTGCTAAAGGAATAACAGGAAAAGTCGGTCGATGGATCTATAATTTCCTCACTAACAGAACACAGAGAGTAGTCGTCAACAGAGTAAAGTCCGAGGCAGCTACGGTGAAAAGCTCTGTTCCACAAGGCACAGTACTCGCTCCCATCTTGTTCCTCATCCTTATATCCGACATAGACAAGGATGTCAGCCACAGCACCGTGTCTTCCTTTGCAGATGACACCCGAATCTGCATGACAGTGTCTTCCATTGCAGACACTGCAAAGCTCCAGGCAGACATCAACCAAATCTTTCAGTGGGCTGCAGAAAACAATATGAAGTTCAACGATGAGAAATTTCAATTACTCAGATATGGTAAACATGAGGAAATTAAATCTTCATCAGAGTACAAAACAAATTCTGGCCACAAAATAGAACGAAACACCAACGTCAAAGACCTGGGAGTGATCATGTCGGAGGATCTCACCTTCAAGGACCATAACATTGTATCAATCGCATCTGCTAGATAAATGACAGGATGGATAATGAGAACCTTCAAAACTAGGGAGGCCAAGCCCATGATGACACTCTTCAGGTCACTTGTTCTATCTAGGCTGGAATATTGCTGCACACTAACAGCACCTTTCAAGGCAGGTGAAATTGCCGACCTAGAAAATGTACAGAGAACTTTCACGGCGCGCATAACGGAGATAAAACACCTCAATTATTGGGAGCGCTTGAGGTTCCTAAACCTGTATTCCCTGGAACGCAGGAGGGAGAGATACATGATTATATACACCTGGAAAATCCTAGAGGGACTAGTACCGAACTTGCACACGAAAATCACTCACTACGAAAGCAAAAGACTTGGCAGACGATGCACCATCCCCCCAATGAAAAGCAGGGGTGTCACTTGCACGTTAAGAGACCATACAATAAGTGCCAGGGGCCCGAGACTGTTCAACTGCCTCCCAGCACACATAAGGGGGATTACCAACAGACCCCTGGCAGTCTTCAAGCTGGCACTGGACAAGCACCTAAAGTCAGTTCCGGATCAGCCGGGCTGTGGCTCGTACGTTGGTTTGCGTGCAGCCAGCAGCAACAGCCTGGTTGATCAGGCTCTGATCCACCAGGAGGCCTGGTCACAGACCGGGCCGCGGGGGCGTTGACCCCCGGAACTCTCTCCAGGTAAACTCCAGGTAGGAGGAGCCAGCCTTAGTAATACTGGCTGAAGTTGTTACAGGGCTGAGTAAGCCTTCACATTGGATTTGACAAGGATGGCAACCCCATCGTGGGGATCATAGGGGGACTGTAGTGCAGTATAACCATAATGGCGGATACGTTGAGGGGCTTTGAGGCAGGTACTGTTTAGCAAAACAACATCTGGCCTCTCTGCTTCAAGGAGCTCGGCCAGTAGGTGTCTAATTGTAAAGTAAGAACGTACGTTGAACTGAATCACCTTAAACATGATTTAATGGTTTCGTCATAGCAAAGTTAATGTCGGGGGAGGAGTTTGGATTAAAGCCCATGATAGTGGTGTCATCAGTGGATGTGTGTTTGTAGGTGCTACGGACCCATTTCCTGGAGGGGGAGGAAGAGATGGATCTGTTTTTATGTTCTTTGGTCTGTCTGTCAGAAGTTGGGGCAGGTTTAGGTTTGAGTGGATTTTGTCTGGAGGAGGTGGAGTTGGACCTGGATGAAGTTTTGGTTGTGGTGGAGGAGTGGGCGAAGGTGGATGCAGAAGAAGCGGAAGCTTTGGTAAGGGATGAGGAAGTGGAAGCTATGGTAAGGGATGAGGAAGTGGAAGCTATGGTAAGGGATGAGGAAGTGGGTAAGGAAGTGGGGGGAGGGGTGGTCGTAGCAGCAGCAGTAGGGGTGTTGGTGGGAGGTGTAGAAGTAGTGAAGAGGGGTAGGGGAGGAGGAGAGCTGGTGGGAGAAGGAAGTGAGGGGGTGGGATTGACGTCACTAGTTGTTGGTGTTGATGGAACTTCTGCAGAAGAGTTGGTGATTAAGTCCTTGGTGAATTTGAGAATTTCTTCAGAAGGTGGAGATGCTGGAAATGTAAATGAAGGCATGTTATTTAATGCAAATAACTCGTTGATGGTAGAGTTAAAGGATCCAGGCACAGCCATGTTTTGCATATGAGCGTATAGTAGACAGTAATGAACGTTCGTTACGTCACATGCTGGAGGAGTGATGGTGGTGGTGATGGAGGCGGGCTGAGTAGATACTTGAAGTAATTTTGTAGTGTCTGCTTGCAATTTTGCAATTGCGGCATACGTTGGTGCGCTGTTGGTAGATTTTTTCTTTGTTGCATCTTGTTGTTTCTTCATAATATTCTTTCTTGTAGGACATTTTGCTGCTAATGTATGGTGATCATTACTTTTGCAGTTTAAACACGCTGGTTGTGTTGGAGCAGCAGCGGTACAGGAACTGAAGGTGTGTCCTTCACTACCACATGTAGTGCAGAACTTCTTGTCTTTTACTGGACATGCTTTGGTGGTGTGAAGATAAGAATAGCAGTTCCAGCAATGTTGGATGTGGTGGTATCTCTCTGCTTCTATGTAGGTGGGACTGATGTAGTAGTAGTAAACAGCAAGACCTTCGTTCAGAGCAGTGGCAGCCATGTTCACGTCGGTAAAGGTGACCTTGAGCATAGACGATGCATTCGGGATTTTGGTAATGTTATCAACAGTAGCCCAAGTATTTTGCGTTTCAATGGATGACTTGAGTTCAGCAATTGATTGAGAAGTCAAAATCTTGTCCAGTGTTTTAGGAATACTGATTTTCTTGCCCTGAGGGCAGGAGAGGATGTAACAGTAAATCCTTGAGCAGTAAGAGTAGTGGTGGCTTCTGTGATGAGTAACTTCTCTGCTTTAGCATCATCGTGACATACAACAATGAATGCTTCTTTCATTGACAAAATAGCATTGAATTTCTCTTGCAATGCTTCCTGCACAACCGTTGAATCATCAACGGTACCATTTTGTGGCTTGAGCTTTACACGATTTGCGTAGCTCATCGTGTAAGTCAAGAAGATTATGCTGGTAAAGGTTCCTCTCCCCAACGGGGATCGTAGGGAGACTGAGTAAGTAAGTACTGATATCTTTTATTAAGTCTTCTTTGTCTGTGTCATAGGCTGTCAGGAGAGAGTAGTCTACGTGTTTAGCAATGACTGTGCTTTCGGCACGGTGCTCAGGAGTCCAAATAATGGTGAAGCCTGCGTTGAGAAGTTTTTGTCTGGTATCGGTTGAGGTATACGTTTCGTAGGAATGTTTGTCAAGAAGGAGTTTGAAGCCTGAGTTGGTTTTGAAGACTTTAAGTTGAGGTGCACCAGTGATCTGATATAATAAATTTTCAGAACAGATAGTGGCATCAGGATTAGAGAATTTGAGGTTTAGCGAGAAGGAATTGGATTTAGAGGAAGCATAGGCAGGTGTGGGCGGTTGGGGGAGAGTGGAAGGGGGGTGGGAGGTGGAAGGCAACGAAGGCATCGTGTAATTACGAAAAGATGAAATTGATGGTGTCAATCGGCCAAAAAGTGAGAGTACTCAGCTAGGCAAGTAAGTGTAAGTAGACACACGTACTTGCCTGGCGCAGGACACTGAGGAGGTGAACTGTAGCTTGATTGAGCACTGTATATCCTGAGAGGCGGCGAGACTGGCTGTATGGCGTGCAGTCAACAGGCGAAGAGAATTCAGGCAGCAACAGGCTTCCTGGCCTTGGGTAGGCAACCACCGACGCACCAGTCCTGATGGTGGAGAGGAAGACGAGGGAGGGTCCAGCAAGCACTACTCTAAGCGAAGTCTCTCCCAACACAAGGTAATTAGAGAGAGGCGAGATCGTCGATGTGTGAGTGGTGTGTTAGGTAAGCACACGTCACCAATCGAGCTAAGTCACAAACGAGGAATGCAGCACCGTGATTGACTGAGAGCTGAAGTGACAGGATGGAGCCTTATATATCGCCAGGTGGTGAGATGTAGGCTACCAGTAGAGGTAAGAATGAAGTCGTTGCGAGGTCTGGTCCCTCTCAAATCCACCCATTCTCACTAGTAGAAGTTGTCCAAGTTGATTTCAGGTCTATACAAAGATATCCTTGTGTTGCAGTGTCTGACAGAGTGAACATTAAAATGGTATAAAATACCGACAGGTTGTTAGGTAAGACACATATGCAACAGTTAGGTATCTTTATTTCGAAACGTTTCGCCTATACAGTAGGCTTCTTCAGTCGAGTAAAGAAAAGTTGATAGAAGCAGAAGAGACTTGAAGACGATGTAATCAGTCCATCACCCTTGAAGTTTTGAGGTGGTCAGTCCCTTAGTCTGGAGAAGAGTATTGTTCCACCTGGCGGTATATAAGGCTCCATCCTGTCACTTCAGCTCCATATTGTTTCAGACTATGGAACATTACTCTTCTCCAGACTGAGGGACTGACCACCTCAAAACTTCAAGGGTGATGGACTGATTACATCGTCGTCAAGTCTCTTCTGCTTCTACCAACTTTTCTGTACTCGACTGAAGAAGCCTACTGTGTAGGCAAAACGTTTCGAAATAAAGATACCTAACTGTTGCATATGTGTCTTACCTAACTATCCTACCTATCTTTGTGTCATCGGCGAATTTGCTCATTTCACTAGTATTTCCCTCATCAAGATTATTGATATATATTATAAACAACAACGGGCCCAAGACTGATACCTGTGGAACGCCTCTTGTTACAGATCCCCACTCGGATTTAACCCCATTTATGGACACTCTCTGTTTCCTGTCTGTGAGCCATGACTCGATCCACGAGAGCACTTTTCCCCCAATGCCATGAGCTGCCACTTTCTTTAACAGTGTTTGGTGCGAAACACTATCAAAAGCCTTACTAAAATCTAAGTAAATAATATCAAATTCTTTATCGTGATCAACAGCCTCAAAAGCTTCACTGAAGAATGTTAATAAATTAGTTAGACAAGAATGGCCTCTCGTGAATTCATTCTGAGTATCATTAATCAAGCTATGCTTATCGAGATGACCTCTTATAATCTCAGCTATAATTGACTCTAGTAATTTGCCTACAATTGAGGTCAGGCTCATTGGGCGGTAATTTGACGGTAACGACTTGTCCCCTGTTTTAAAAATAGGAGTTACATTAGCCATCTTCCACATATCAGACACTACACCTGTTTGAAGAGATAAATTAAAAATATTAGTTATTGGTTCACAGAGTTCCATTTTGCATTCCTTAAGAACCCTTGAAAAAAACTCACCAGGACCCAGTGACTTATTTTGCTTCAGTCTGTCTATCTGCTTCACAACCATTTCACTAGTGGCTGTGATGTTACATAATTTATCTTCTTCAGGCCCACTCTAAAAATTAATTACTGGAATATTATTAGTGTCTTCCTGTGCAAAACCGAGAGAAAATAATTATTTAAAATCGAGCACATTTCATTCTCTTTGTCAGTAAGATGCCCATAGTTATTTTTAAGGGGACCTATCTTATCTCTAACTTTTGTTCTATAAACCTGGAGAAAACTTTTCGGGTTAGTTTTTGAATCCCTAGCAACTTTAATTTCATAGTTCCTTTTAGCTTTTCTTATCCCCTTTTTAATGTCCCTCAAGAACGCACTATACATCTTGAAGAACACACTGTATAAATTGAAGAACACTCTGTACATCATGAAGAACATACTGTACATTTTTAAGAATGTACTATACATCTTGAATAACACACTGTACATCTTGAGGAGCACTCTGTACATCTTGAAGAACACACTGTACATCTTGAAGAACACACTGTACATATTGAAGAACACACTGTACATCTTGAAGAACACACTGTACATCTTGAAGAACGCACTGTACATCTTGAAGAACGCACTGTACATCTTGAAGAACACACTGTACATCTTGAAGAACACACTGTACATCTTGAAGAACACACTGTACATCTTGATGAGCACTCTGTACATCTTGAAGAACACACTGTACATCTTGAGGAGCACTCTGTACATCTTGAATAACACACTGTACATCTTGAGGAGCACTCTGTACATCTTGAAGAACACACTGTACATCTTGAAGAACACACTGTACATCTTGAAGAACACACTGTACATCTTGAAGAACACACTGTACATCTTGAAGAACACACTGTACATCTTGAAGAACACACTGTACATCTTGAAGAACACACTGTACATCTTGAAGAACACACTGTACATCTTGATGAGCACTCTGTACATCTTGAAGAACACACTGTACATCTTGAAGAACACACTGTACATCTTGAAGAACACGCTGTACATCTTGAAGAACACACTGTACATCTTGAAGAACACGCTGTACATCAAGAAGAACACACTGTACATCTTGAAGAACACACTGTACATCTTGAAGAACACGCTGTACATCAAGAAGAACACACTGTACATCTTGAAGAACACGCTGTACATCTTGAAGAACACGCTGTACATCAAGAAGAACACACTGTACATCATTGAAGAACACAATGTTCATCTTAAAGAACACATTGTACATCTTAAAGAACACATTATACATCTTAAAGAACACATTGTACATCTTAAAGAACACATTGTACATCTTAAAGAACACATTGTACATCTTAAAGAACATATGGTACATCTTGAGGAAAACACTGTACATCTTGAAGAACACACTATACATCATGAAGAACTCACTGTACATGTTGAGTAATACACTGTACATTATGAAGAACACTCTGTACATCTTGAAGAACACACTGTACATCTTGAAGAATACACTGTACATCTTGAAGAACACTCTGTACATTTAGAAGAACACACTGCACATTTTGAAGAACACTGCACATCTTGAAGAACACACTGTATATCTTGTAGAACACACTGTAAATCTTGAATAACACACTGTACATCTTGAAGAACACACTGTACAACTTGAAGAACACACTGTACATCTTGAAGAACACTGTACATTATGAAGAACACACTGTGCATCTGGAAATACACACTGAACGTCTTTAAGAATGCACCATACAACTTGATGAATACACTGTACTTTGGAGGAACGCATTGTACATCATGAAGAACACACTGTACATCTTGAAGAACACACTGTACATCTTGAAGAACACACAGTACATCTTGAAGAACACTCTGTACATCTTTTAGAACACACTGTACATATTGAAGAACACACTGTACATATTGAGGAACACTCTGTACATCTTGAAGAACACGGTGTATATCTTGAAGAACATTCTGTACATCTTGAGTAACACACTGTACAACTATGAACACACTGTACAACTTGAAGAACACACTGTACATCATGAAGAACACACTATACATCTTGCAGAACACGTTGTACATCTTGAAGAACATTCTGTACATCTTGAAGAACACACTGTACATCTTAAAGAACACATTGTACATCTTAAAGAACACATTATACATCTTAAAGAACACATTGTACATCTTAAAGAACACATTGTACATCTTAAAGAACACATTGTACATCTTAAAGAACATATGGTACATCTTGAGGAAAACACTGTACATCTTGAAGAACACACTATACATCATGAAGAACTCACTGTACATGTTGAGTAATACACTGTACATTATGAAGAACACTCTGTACATCTTGAAGAACACACTGTACATCTTGAAGAATACACTGTACATCTTGAAGAACACTCTGTACATTTAGAAGAACACTCTGTACATCTTGAAGAACACACTGTAAATCTTGAATAACACACTGTACATCTTGAAGAACACACTGTACAACTTGAAGAACACACTGTACAACTTGAAGAACACACTGTACATCTTGAAGAACACTGTACATTATGAAGAACACACTGTGCATCTGGAAATACACACTGAACGTCTTTAAGAATGCACCATACAACTTGATGAACACACTGTACTCTGGAGGAACGCATTGTACATCATGAAGAACACACTGTACATCTTGAAGAACACACTGTACATCTTGAAGAACACACAGTACATCTTGAAGAACACTCTGTACATCTTTTAGAACACACTGTACATGTTGAAGAACACACTGTACATATTGAGGAACACTCTGTACATCTTGAAGAACACGCTGTATATCTTGAAGAACATTCTGTACATTTTGAAGAACACACTGTACATCTTGAAGAACACACTGATTATCTTGAGGAGCACTCTGTACATCTTGAAGAACACACTGCAGATTTTGAAGAACACGCTGTACATCTTGTAGAACACACTGTATATCTTGAATAACACACTGTACATCTGAAGAACCCCACTGTACATATTGTATAACACACATCTTGAATAACACACTGCACATCTTGAAGAATACACTGTACATCTTGAAGAACACACTGTAAATCTTGAAGAACACACTGTAAATCTTGAAGAACACACTGCACATCTTGAAGAACACACTGTAAATCTTGAAGAACAGTTTACATCTTGAAGAACACTGTTTATCTTGCCTCTAATATAACGGAAGCTACAAGTAATCAATTATTTATTTAGTTGGTTAATCAGTTAGTCATAATTATAATATTTCTGTTAATTTTCCTATTCTCTCCATTAACTGTTCCTTGCTTCTCTTTCTCTAATTCAACTCCCTTCCGATTACTCCTCTCATCTTCCTATTCCCTCCGTGTTCACCTCCCATTTATCCACATTTTTCCCTTTTTCCCGTCGTGTCTTTCCTCATGTTCCTCAACACACCTTCCTCATCCCGGCTGTCATGCCTTGTATGCAGTAATGTGAATTAATCTGGTGTACAGTATTTGTTTGTCTTACCAAGCTGGCCTAGGGTAATGACTACTTCAGTAAATTACAGTAACTCAGTGCATTGATTCAGCATTCCAAATTATCTCTGCTCTTATAATTCTCTTTTTTTCTAATGTATACAAATTTGGTTTCCACACCCTGTAGTAATGGAGATATCTTCATAAAATTTCTCTCCTCCCGTGTGTTGGATAGGTCATCTTGAAGGTGCAGTAGATACTAGACTTTCCATTGTATAACTGTTGTAATTTCATTACCCTACTGAAGTCTCACATTTTCTAATAGCATAAGACAGATAAGCAGAACTGGCTTTTGTTTCCACAATGCAATTATCTTGTCAACTTGGGTAACTGCGCAATGATGATGTATCCAATTTTGCTAAATAAAAAAAGTAATGTTATTCTCTCAGCCAGAGTTCCTCTGTTGGTCTAGATCCGTTGAAAGGGTTCCAATCTGCAACCTCCGTGCGTCGTCAAAGTGTTGGAAGTAAAATCAATCTCTTCTCGTATCGAAACTTCGAGTTGAGATAAGCGGCACGATATTTTTCCATTCTTCCGAGTGGCCTTGATTCCCTTGGCTGCAGGATTTATGTCGGAGGATGAGGATTTATCGGCTCCACAGAATGACAGGCTAACATGTATTTTCCTCTCATCGTGTTTCCTGCCGGATTTGCGTTGAGAATTGCAGGGGCTTTGCTTCGAAGAAGCGTAGGCGTGTTGAACGTGATGACCTGTTGACCGTGATAACCTGTAGACCATGATAACCTGTTGACCGTAGGATCTTTGTATCTCAATGCCTACGTAGAGTAAACACTTTCTCGGATGGCTTGTTCGTTTCTCTCTTCTTCATAGTGCGTTATTTTCTGCAGTGTCAAACAAGACTGAAAAAAGTTATTAGTTGTAAAGAATAGACACATGTTATGACGACGATTTGCTTTGTGAATACATCTATCAAGCCATGATAAAACTCATGATAGATAAGTTAGGTATAGATGGAATAGCTTAGGTTTAGTTGACTGAAATTAGGTCAGGCAACGTAAGTCAAGATAGTTTAAGTTAAACTAAAATAAATTAGGTGAGGCTGAGTTATATTAGAATAGGTCAGGTTAAGTTAATTAGTTAAGATAAGGTTAATTATTTTAGCTTATTCTAAATAAATCTACATGTATTCAGAGTTAGATATTAAAGGATGAGTGCAATTACTGACAAAATCTCATTTTTTATCAGTATGGGATAAAATTAAATTAACCCGTTAATGGTGAATCAAAACGAGGGTGGCGTGGTAGTACCCAAGGATCTGCTTACTGGCATTTACACCAGACACTCTAAATTTTTACTTGTGTAACACACACATACACAAGTACACACACACACACACACACACACACACACACACACACACACACACACACACACACACACACACACACACACACACACACACACACACACACACACACATGCACACACACACGCACACACACACACACACACACACACACACACACACACACACACACACACACACACACACACACACACACACACACACACACACACACACCCACACACACACACACGCACAAAAGAATCAAGGAGTTGTCCCCAGACATCGTAGCGGTTACAGAAACGAAACTCACTGGGATAATAACAGATGCAATCTTCCCACCCGGATATCAGATCCTGAGGAAGGATAGAAGGAGCAGGGGGGGGAGGAGGGGTTGTACTATTAATAAAAAACCGGTGGGGTTATCAAGAAATGGAAGGTATGGATGAGTTTGGAGAAAGGGATAACATAGTAGGTACAGTTCAGTCAGGGTATCACAAGGTAGTCATTGGAGTGATGTATAACCCACCACAGAACTGCAGGAGGCCAAGAGAGGAATATGATGAATGCAACAGAGCAATGGTGAACACTCTAGCTGAGGTGGCAAGAAGGGCCCACTCAAGTAGAGCGAAGTTACTGATCATGGGCGACTTCAGTCACAGGGAGATTGATTGGGATAACCTAGAGCCACATGGGGGTCCCGAAACATGGAGAGCCAAGATGATGGATGTGGTGCTGGCAAATCTCATGTACCAACATGTTATGGATACTACCAGAGAGAGAGGGGAGGACGAACCAGCAAGACTAGACCTCGTGCTCACCCTGAGTAGCTCAGACAATGAGCACATCACATATGAAAGTCCCCTTGGAGCTAGTGACCACGTAGTTATGAGCTTCGAATACATCGTGGAGCTAAAAGTGGGGAGGGTAACAGGAGTAGAAAGGGAAAAGCTAAACTATAAAAGGGGGGGCTACACAGGAATGAGGACCTTCCTGCTGGAGGTTCAGTGGGAACAGGAGTTGGTAGGAAAATCAGTAAACGAAATGATGCACTTTGTAAGGAGGCAGAGGAAAGGTTTGTTCCCAAGGGTAACAGAAATAATGGGAAGGACAGAACGAGCCCTTGGTTTACCCGAAGGTGCAGGGAGGCAAAAACTATGTGCTCTAGAGAATGGAAAAAGTACAGAAGGCAAAGGACTCAGGAGAATAAAGAGATTAGTCTACGAGCCAGAAACGAGTATGCACAGATAAGAAGGGAGGCGCAGCGGCAGTATGAAAATGACATATCATCGAAAGTCAAGTCTGACCCGAAACTCCTCTACAGCCACATCAGGAGGAAGACAACAGTCAAAGACCAGGTAATCAGGCTGAGGAAAGAAGGTGGGGAGCTCACAAGAAACGACCTGGAGGTATGTGAGGAGCTCAACATGAGATTCCAGGAAGTATTTACAGTGGAGGCTGAAGGGACAACGGGAAGACAAAACAGTGGGGTACAGCAACAACGAATATACCAACAAGTGTTGGATGAATTACACACAACTGAGGAGGAGGTGGAGATGCTCCTAAGTGACTTTGATACCTTAAAGACGGTGGGACCGGACAACATCTCTCCTTGGGTTCTTAGAGAGGGAGCAGGGACACTATGTGTGCCACTAACCAAAATCTTCAACACTTCCTTTGAAACTGGGTAACTACCTGAAGTATGGAAGAAGGCAAACATAGTCGCCATCTTTAAGAAGGGAGACAGAAATGAAGCAATAAATTATAGACCAGTGTCACTGACATGTATAGTATGCAAAGTCTTGGAAAAGATTATCAGGAGGAGAGTGGTGGAGCACCTGGAGCGGAACAAGATTATAAACGACAGCCAGCATGGATTCATGGAAGGCAAATCCTGTGTCACAAATCTACTAGAGTTTTACGACAAGGTAACTGAAGTAAGAAATGAGAGGGAGGGGTGGGTTGATTGCATTTTCTTGGACTGCAAGAAGGCCTTCGATACAGTTCCTCACAAGAGATTAGTACAGAAGCTAGAGGAACATGCACGTATAACAGGAAGGGCACTGCAATGGATCAGAGGATACCTAACAGGGAGGCAACAGCGAGTCATGGTCTCTGATGAGGTATCACAATGGGCGCCAGTGACGAGCAGGGTCCCAAAGGGGTCAGTCCTGGGACCAGTGCTATTCTTGGTATATGTGAAGGACATGACGGAAGGGATAGACTCAGAAGTGTCCCTGTTTGCAGATGACGTGAAGTTAATGAGGAGAATTAAATAACACGCTGACCAGACAGGTCTACAAAGAGACCTGGACAGGCTGGATGTGTGGTCCAGAAACTGGCTCCTAGAATTTAACCCCGCTAAATGCAAAGTCATGAAGATCGGAGGAGGGCAAAGAAGACTGCAGACAGAGTATAGGCTACGTGGCCAAAGGCTGCAAACCTCACTCAAGGAGAAAGACCTAGGAGTGAGTATAATAACGAGTACATCGCTAGAAGCACACATTAACCAGATAACTGCTGCGGCATATGTGCGCTTGGCAAACCTGAGAATAGCGTTCCGGTACTTCAGTAAGGAATCGTTCAAGACTTTATACACTGTGTACGTCAAGCCTATACTGGAGTATGCAGCACCAGTTTGGAACCCACACCTGGTCAAACACGTCAAGAAATTAGAGAAAGTGCAAAGGTTTGCAACAAGGCTAGTTCCAGAGCTAAGGGGAATGTCCTATGAAGAAAGGTTAAGGGAAATCGGTCTGACAACACTGGAGGACAGAAGGGTCAGGGGAGACATGATAACGACATACAAAATACTGCGTGGAATGGACAAGGTGGACAGAGACAGGATGTTCCAGAGAAGGGATAAGAAATAAGGGCCCATAACTGAAACTTGAAGACCCAGATGAGTCAAAGAGATGTTAGGAAGTATTTCTTCAGTCATAGAGTAGTTAGGAAGTGGAATAGTCTGGCAAGCGATGTAGTGGAGGCAGAAACTATACATAGTTTTAAGACGAGGTATGATAAAGCTCATGGAGCAGGGGAGAGACGACCTAGTAGCGGCCGGTGAAGAGGCGGGCCAGGAGCTGAGTCTCGACCCCTGCAATCACAATTAGGTGAGAACAATTAGGTGAGTACAGGAGGTGAAAAAAGTGACTGAAGGTACCATGAAAGCAATAGGTGAGGGCGACATGACCCAGGTGGCAAAGAGAATTGGGTGGTTTGCAAGGGGACGGAAATGGCTTCTCAAAGTAATTTTCAAGGCAGAATCAACTTGAACCATGATTCTGCAGGAGAAAGCACGACTGAGAGACAAACAAGAGTACCAGAGTGCGTACCTAGATCGAGACAGGACACAAGAGGGAAGGTTGATACTGAAAGATAGAGTACAAAAACGAAAGGAGGAATGAGAGGAAATGACAAAGATGAGCAGAAGAACCCAGATGTATGTGGAAGGGCAATCACACCCTCCAGGAACACCAGCAGAAGGACTCCAACAGCGACAACCCCAAGGCAACTGAGTAATCTAAACCGACACTCACACACTGATTCCTCTGTCCCCACCCCCACCATCACAAGCCCCACCCATACAGCAACCCTCTATGGGAACTCTGCCCCCACCCCAATTGCAACCCCCTGTAGGCCCCCGCCAGGGCTTCCGATCCCCCAAAGTTTTGCACACAAACGCAGATGGAATAACGAATAAATATGAGGAGGGGCTTTAAAGAATCAATGAGAAGTCCCCAGGTATCATAGCAATCACAGAAACGAAACTCACTGAGACAATAACAGACACAATCTCCCCACTAGGATATTAGATCCAGAGGAAAGATAGAAGGAGCAGAGGGGGAGTAGGGGTTGCACTGCTCATAAAAGACCGATGGAGATTTGAGGAAATGGAAGGCATGGACGAGGTTGGAGGAAGGGACTACATAGTAGGTACACCTCAGTCTGGGGAACATAAGGTAGTCATTGCAGTCTTTCATAATCCACGACAGAACTGCAGGAGGCCAAGAAAGGAATATGAAGACAGCAACAGAGCAATGGTGGGCACACTGGCCGAGGTGGCAAGAAGGGCTCACTCGAGCAGAGCAAAGTTACTGGTTATGGGCGATTTCAACCACAGGGAGATCGACTGGGAAAATCTGGAGCCACACGTGGGTCCCGAAACATGGAGAGCCAAGATGATGGATGAGGTACTGGAAAACCTTATGTATCAACATATTATGGGCACTACCAGAGAGAGAGGAAAGGATGAACCAGCAAGCTTGGACCTTGTGTTCACCTTAAACAGTTCAAACATTGAGGACATCACATATGAGAGGCCCCTTGGAGCTAGTGATCACATGGTTCTGTGTTTTAAATATATAGTAGAATAACAAGTAGAGAGGGTAACAGGAGTTGAATGGGAAACAGCCAAACTATAAAAAGGGGGACTACACAGGTATGAGGAACTTCCTGCAAGAGGTTCAGTGGGACAGAATAACTGGCAGGAAAGTCAGTAAATGAAATGATGGAATACGTAACAACAAAATGCAAGGAGGCAGAGGAAAGGTTTGTTCCCAAAGGAAATAGAAATAATGGGAAGACCAAAGCGAGTCCTTGGTTTACCCAAAGGTATAGGGAGGCAAAACCTAAGTGCAACAGAAAATGGAAAAGATACAGGAGGCAAAGGACCCAGGAAAATAAAGATACTAGTCGAAAAGCCAGAAACGTGTATGCACAGAGGAGGGAGGCCCAGCGACAGTACGAAAAAGACATTGCATCGAAAGCCAATTCTGACCCAAAACTGCTGTATAGCCACATTAGGAGGAAGACAACAGTCAAAGACCAGGTGATCAGGCTGAGGAAAGAAGGTGGAGAACTCACCAGAAGTGATCAAGAGGTATGTGAGGAGCTCAACAAGAGATTTAAGGAAGTATTTAAAGTGGAGACAGGAGGGTCTCTGGGTGGGGAGAACAGAGGGGGACGCCAACAAGGAATATACCAAAAAGTGTTAGATGACATACACACAACTGAGGACGATGTGAAGAAGCTGCTAAAGTACCTTGGTACCTCTAAGGCAATGGGACCAGACAATATCTCCCTGTGGGTCCTTAGAGAGGGAACAGAAATGCTGTGTGTGCCACTAACCCACAATCTTCAATACATCCCTTGACACTGGGCAATTACATGAGGTATGGAAGACGGCAAATGTGAACCCATATTTAGAAAAGGAGACAGAAAAGAGGCACTAAGCTATAGACCAGTGTCACTGACGTGCGTAGTAAGTAAAGTAATGGAGAAGATTATCAGGAGGAGAGTTGTGGAGCACCTGGAACGGAACAAGAGTATAAATGCCAACCAGCACGGTTTTATGAAAGGCAAATCCTGTGTCACAAACCTACTGGAGTTTTATGAATAAGTAACAGAAGTAAGAGACAAGAGAGACGGGTGGGTTGATTGCATCTTCTTGGACTGCAAGAAGGCCTTCGGCACAGTTCCTCACAGGAGATTGGTGCAGAAGCTAGAGGATCAGGCGCATATAACAGGAAGGGTGCTGCAATGGATCAGAGAATTCCTGACAGGGAGGCAGCAATGAGTCATGGTATGTTATAAGGTATCACAGTGAGCACCTGTGACGAGTGGGGCCCCACAGGGGTCGGTCCTAAGACCAATGCTATTACTGGTATACCTGAATGACACGATGGAAGGGTTAGACTCAAAAGTGTCCCTGTTCGCAGATGATGTGAAGTTGAATTAAATCAGATGAGGATCAGGTAGGACTCGAAAGAGAACTGGCAGGCTGGGCACCTTGTCCAGCAACTGGCTTCTCGAATTTAACCCTGCCAAATGCAAAGTCATGAAGATCAGGGAAGGGCAAAGAAGACCGCAGATGGAGTATAGGCTAGGTGGCCAAAGACTGCAAACCTCGCTCAAGGAGAAAGATCATCGGGTGAGTATAACACCGAGCGCGCCTCTGGAAGCACACATCAGACAGAAAACTCCTGCAGCATATGGGCGCCTGGCAAACCTGAGAATGGCATTCCGATACCTTAGTAGGGAATCGTTCAAGACACTGTACACCGTGTACGTCAGGCCCCTATTGGAGTATGCAGGACCTGTTTGGAACCAACAGTTGATCAAGCACGTTAAGAAATTAGAGAAAATGCAAAGGTTTGTGACAATGTTAGTTCCAGAGCTAAGGGGTATGTCCTACGAAGAAAGGTTGAGGGAAATCGGCCTGACGACACAGAAGGACATTAGGGTTATGGGAGACATGACAACAACATACAAAATACTGCGTGGAATAGACAAGGTGGAGAGAGACAGGATGTTCCAGAGCGGGGACACAGAAACAAGGGGTCACAATTGGAAATTGAAGACTCAGATGAGCCAAAGGGATGTTAGGAAGTATTTCTTCAGTCAAAGAGTAGTCAGAATGTGGAATAGCCTAGCAAGTGAGGTAGTGGAGGCAGGAACCATACATAGCTTTAAAATGAGGTAAGATAAAGCTTATGGAGCAGGCAGAGAGAGGACCTAGTAGCACTCAGTGAAGAGGCGGGATCAGGAGCTGAGTATCGACCCCTGCAACCACAATTAGGTAAGTACAATTAGGTGAGTACATACACACACACACACACACACACACACACACACACACACACACACACACACACACACACACACACACACACACACACACAAACACACACACACACATACACACACACACACACACACACTCACACATACACAAACATACACACACACACACATATGCACACACACACACACACACACACACACACACACACACACACACACACACACACACACACACACACACACACACACACACACACACACACACACACACACACACACACACACACACACACACACACACACACAGCCAAATCTGACCTGAAACTGTTGTACAGCCACATCAGGAGGAAAACAACAGTCAAGGACCAGGTAATCAGGCTAAGGAAGGAAGGAGGAGAGACAACAAGAAATGACCGTGAAGTATGTGAAGAACTCAACAAGAGATTCAAAGAAGTGTTCACAGAGGAGACAGAAGGGACTCCAGAAAGACGGAGAGGTGGGGCACACCACCAAGTGCAGGACACAGTGCACACAACCGAGGAAGAAGTGAAGAGGCTTCTGAGTGAGCTAGATACCTCAAAGGCAATGGGGCCAGATAACATCTCCCCATAGGTATTGAGAGAGGGAGCAGAGGCGCTATGTGTACCCCTAACAACAATATTCAATACATCTATCGAAACAGGGAGATTGCCTGAAGCATGGAAGACAGCAAATGTAGTCCCAATCTTTAAAAAAGGAGACAGACATGAAGCATTAAACTACAGACCAGTGTCACTGACATGTATAGTATGCAAAATCATGGAGAAGATTATCAGGAGAAGAGTGGTGGAACACCTAGAAAGGAACGATCTCATCAACAGCAGCCAACATGGTTTCAGGGACGGGAAATCCTGTGTCACAAACCTACTGGAGTTCTATGACATGGTGACAGCAGTAAGACAAGAGAGAGAGGGGTGGGTGGATTGCATTTTCTTGGACTGCAAGAAGGCGTTTGACACAGTTCCACACAAGAGATTGGTGCAAAAACTGGAGGACCAAGCAGGGATAACAGGGAAGGCACTACAATGGATCAGGGAATACTTGTCAGGAAGACAGCAGCGAGTCATGGTACGTGGCGAGGTGTCAGAGTGGGCACCTGTGACCAGAGGGGTCCCGCAGGGGTCAGTCCTAGGACCAGTGCTGTTTCTGGTATTTGTGAACGACATGACGGAAGGAATAGACTCTGAGGTGTCCCTGTTTGCAGATGACGTGAAGTTGATGAGAAGAATTCACTCGATCGAAGACCAGGCAGAACTACAAAGGGATCTGGACAGGCTGCAGACCTGGTCCAGCAATTGGCTCCTGGAGTTCAATCCCACCAAGTGCAAAGTCATGAAGATTGGGGAAGGGCAAAGAAGGCCGCAGACGGAGTACAGTCTAGGGGGTGAGAGACTACAAACCTCACTAAAGGAAAAAGATCTTGGGGTGAGTATAACACCAGGCACATCTCCTCAAGCGCACATCAACCAAATAACTGCTGCAGCATATGGGGGCCTAGCAAACCTCAGAACAGCATTCCGACATCTTAATAAGGAATCATTCAGGACCCTGTACACCGTGTACGTTAGGCCCATATTGGAGTATGCGGCACCAGTTTGGAACCCACACCTAGCCAAGCACGTAAAGAAACTAGAGAAAGTGCAAAGGTTTGCAACAAGACTAGTCCCAGAGCTAAGAGGTATTTCCTACGAGGAGAGGTTAAGGGAAATCAACCTGACGATACTGGAGGACAGGAGAGATAGGGGGGACATGATAACGACATACAAAATACTGAGAGGAATTGACAAGGTGGACAAAGACAGGATGTTCCAGAGATTGGACACAGTAACAAGGGGACACAGTTGGAAGCTGAAGACACAGATGAATCACAGGGATGTTAGGAAGTATTTCTTCAGCCACAGAGTAGTCAGTAAGTGGAATAATTTGGGAAGCGATGTAGTGGAGGCAGGATCCATACATAGCTTTAAGCAGAGGTATGATAAAGCTCACGGCTCAGGGAGAGTGACCTAGTAGCGATCAGTGAAGAGGCGGGGCCAGGAGCTTGGACTCGACCCCCGCAACCTCAACTAGGTGAGTACAACTAGGTGAGTACACACACACACACACACACACACACACACACACACACACACACACACTCACACATACACACACACACTCACACATACTACACACACACTCACACATACACACGCACACATACATACACACACACACACACACACACACACACACACACAAACACACACACACACACACACACACACACACACACACACACACACACTCACACATACACACACACACTCACACATACACACACACACACACACACACACACACACACACACACACACACACACACACACACACACACACACACACACACACACACACACACACACACACACACACACTGCAAATGAAGTTCCCATTTTTAAAAAAGCAGACAGAAAAGAGGCACTAAACTATAGACCTGTGTCATTGACGTGTATAGTATGCAAAGTTATGGAGAAAATTATCAGGAGGAGAGTGGTGGAGCACCTGGAACGGAACAAGAGTATAAACGCCAACCAGCATGGATTCATGGAAGGCAAATCCTGTGTCACAAACCTTCTGGAGTTTTATGATAAAGTAACAGAAGTAAGACACGAGAGAGAGGGGTGGGTTGATTGCATCTTCTTGGACTGCAAGAAAGCCTTCGACACAGTTCCTCACAAGAGATTAGTGCAAATGCTAGAGGATCAGGTGCATATAACAGGAAGGGCATTGCAATGGATCAGAGAATACCTGACAGGGAGGTAACAATGAGTTATGGTACGTCGTGAGGTGTCACAGTGAACACCTGTGACGAGTGATGTCCCACAGGGGTCGGTCCTAGGACCAGTGCGATTTTCGGTATATGTGAATAACATGATGGAAGGGTTAGATTCAGAAGTGTCCCTGTTCGCAGATGATGTGAAGTTAATGATGAGAATTAAATCAGATGAGGATCAGGAAGGACTTCAAAGAGACCTGGACAGACTTGGCACCTTGTCAAGCAACTCTCTTCTCGAATTTAGCCCCGCCAAATGCAAAGTCATAAAGATCGGGGAAGGGCACAGAAGACCGCATGCGGAGTACAGGCTAGGTGACCGAAGACTGCAAACCTCGCTCAAGGAGAAAGATCTTGGGGTGAGTATAGCACCGAGCATGTCTCCGGAAGCACACATCAACCAGATAATTGCTGCAGCATATGGGAGCCTGGCAAACCTGAGAACAGCGTTCCGATACCTTAGTAAGAAATCGTTCAATACGCTGGACACCGTGTAAGTCAGGCCCATACTGGAGTATGCAGCACCTGTTTGGAACTCGCACTTGAACGAGCAAGTCAAGAAATTAGAGAAAGTGCAAAGGTTTGCAACGAGGTTAGTTCCAGAGTTAAAGGAAATCTCCTATGAAGAAAAGTTGAGGGAAATCGGCCTGACGACACTGGAGGGCAGGAGGGTCAGGGGAGACATGGTAACTACATATAAAATACTTCGTGGAATGGACAAGGTGGACAAAGACAGGATGTTCGAGGGAGGGGACACAGAAACAAGAGGCCACAATTGGGAGTTGAATAGTCAGATGAGTGAAAGAGATGTTAAGGAGTATTTCTTCAGTCATAGAGTTGCTAGGCAGTGGAATAGCCTAGAAAGTGACGTAGTGGAGGCGGGAACCATACATAGTTTTAATAAAGTTGGTAGAATTACCGACAATATGTAAAGTAAAAGGACACAAGTGCAACTAATGTGACATTTATTGTGGCAACGTTTCGCTCTCCATTGATAAAGCTCCTGGAGAGCGAAATGTTGCCACAATAAATGTCACATTAGTTGCACTTGTGTCCTTTTACTTTACATAGTTTTAAGGCGAGGTATGATAAAGCTCATGGAGCAGGGGGAGAGAGGACCTAGTAGCAACCATTGAAGAGGCGGAGCCAGGAGCTAAGACTCGACCCTTGCAACCACAAATAATTGAGTACAAATAGGTGAGTGCACACACACACACACACACACACACACACACACACACACACACACACACACACACACACACACACACACACACACACACACACGCACACACACAAACACAGAAACACACACACACACACACAGAAACACACACAGACTATACAGCAGACCATTCTACGGCAGAATCTTAGAAATCCGAAGAAAGTAGGAGCTTATTAATAACTAGTGACAGCGAATCCTATTTCCACATATAAGCAGACTGAAATAGACTGCAAGCGACTAATATGCACCGACTTGTGCCGATTTTGTGTGACGCTAAGGAAAAGACAATTTGAAAAACGTAGAGACTGATATAGTGGAAAGGAAATTATAAATGAATAAGACATTTTCTAACGTAAGTGATAATGAATTCAGGGGACTGTCAACCTGGGAAATGATGAACATTTTCTACCAGAAGTGAAGAGAATTGGCTGACAAGTTTGTATCATCTCACTTGGGTGAAGATGAACGACACTTATTTAACTCACATTTCAATCTTCAATGTAAGGTAAGAACATAAGAATATAAGAACATAAGAATGGAGAAACACTGCAGAAGGCCTACTGGCCCATACAAGGCAGGTCCTTATCAAAATGACCTAAGGAAAACTAAAAACAAAGAGCATGGAGAAATTACAGCCTCAGGATTTCAAAAGAACCAAACACTATTGTCTTCGGGTGACAAGGATAGGATAACTGAAAACAAATTTGTAATAGAAATAGCAAGGCAAAATCAAAGCTGTCATATCAATAGAAAGATGAAAAGGATTAAATTATAACATTTTTTAAAGAAAAGGGTAGCACTCACGATCGTGTGTCCTTGGGTAGGGAGTGCAACATCCAGTACCGCTACTCTTAAGGATCGTATGGTTTAGTGGATAAGGGCGTCATGTGTTTCTAGCTCTCTATGAGGCGGGCCATTACAGCATGGGTTCGAGTCCTTGGCTAGTGCGGTGTTGTTATTGATAAATACCACTCGTTCATGGTTATAATAATAATAATAATAATAATAATAATAATATATATATATATATATATATATATATATATATATATATATATATATATATATATATATATATATATATATGCCTTAACCCACAAGACCACCCAATCCTACAAAGGTGGCGCAGCCAGCATAGCTAGCTGTTTTACCGCCATCCGAGGGCATTCGGTGTCGTGGGAGCTTCTAGGCTAATTTTCATTCTCATTCCTGTTAGGTGTACTAATCGACGAGCAGCATATTTAAATTATTGTAACCACGATTCATACCACTCGTTCGTTTTATGGCAAACATGATATGTATGCAATTGATGGGGTACATCTCTCTGCGGCAGGAGTGGTAGTGTTAGTCAACTCGATCAAGGGGAATGATGATGAGCTTGCTAGGGCTCTAACCTGATAGAAGACAGAGGTATGGGTGTTTGTGGGAAACAAACAGGTTGTGGCACGAGGGATGAAAATAGTAGATATTACTAGGACACCTCACATGTTTGAATGACATTATTCATCATAAATTTACAATAAAAGCAATGGAAGTGGTCAACATACAGAAACAATTGAGGGCAGATAGTGACTAGCTCCCTTAAACCGTTATGTTAATCATGATATAAAATTAGAAGCATTGGACACAGAGGATCATGAAAAACTAATCTTGGGTTTGATTTACATCCCCCTAACCATTATATGGAATGCAGTGAACCTCTATGAGACGAAATTCATAAGACGTCTAGATATGAAAATTTTGTGTTAATGGGAGATTTCAACTTTAGACAAAATAACTGCGACAATCTGAGAGGAAATATTGAATATTGCGAGTTTTTTTATACGATCCAGGATTCCTTGGTTCTTGCCAACAAGGAATCACTAATTAATAATTTTGAGGTAAATGATAATCTTGGGGAAAGTGATCACAAAATCACTCATTTTCAATGTATCATGGACTTACCTTAATAACCGCTGTCAAATCAATGTCCCTGACATCTGTTTTGCCGATTTCGTAGGGCTGAACTGGAATGACCTGATTATGGGCCAGATACCTTGCGGTGGTTCCCGATATGACATATGAGAGACTTTTACAGACAAAATTAAGTGAAGAGATGGGGAGTTAAGAAATCAATATATTCATTTTAAATGAGAAATAAAAAATGAATAAGAAAAGGAAAGAGACTGTGAAGCTAAAGTCGCAAGGGATTTGAAGATTAACCCAAATTGTTTCTTTCTGGTATATAGGAATAAGATTATGGACAAGATATGTCCACTCAAAAACTATTCAGGTAAGCTCACTGACAGTGACAAAGAAATGTGTAGATTATTTAACATTTATTTTCTTTGGGTTTTTATGCTGGAAGACACTAGTGAAATTCCAGAAATAATGAGGTATATAGAACAGGACGAGATAAGTTAAACACATCTAGAAAAGGCAATGAGTTATTTTCTTCAAACTCAACAGTAAAGTTTATAGTTTGGGCTAAGCTATTTAATTTGCCTAGGAAATGATGTATATCTACATTCTTGGGCATAAGACACAAAATATCATCAACATATCTGAACCATTTAGCTATATTAGTTTGAAGAAAATAACTCATTGCATTTTCTAGATGCTTTAATTATTAAGGGTAATAATGAATTCAAATTTAAAATTTACAGAAAACCTACAAATAACTGTTCCTATGTCCACTATTATTCTTCACATCAAGATAGAGTCAAACTGTCTGTTTTCTCATCAATGTTTTTGAGAGCTTAACGAATTTGTAGTCCTGAGTTCATAGATGAGGAAATATCCAAAATTTATGAAATAGGTAATGATTTGAAATACCCAAGAAACGTAATTGATAAGTCTTTTAAAATTGCTAGAAATACTTTTTACAATCCAAAAAGGGACAACCAACCTTATTCAACTAAAAATATGTTGGTTCTCCCTTACCATGAAAACTTGGTTGATATGCCTTCTCTTATTAAGACTTTTAATATTAAAGGTGTATATAAAAATCTTGATACAGTAAAAAAAACTTTTGATAAAGAATTCCCCCCAAAATGCTGACGGATGTGTCTATTAGATTCCTTGCAAAATTTGCGACAAAGTTTTTTACGGTCAAACTGGTAAAAGCCTCGAACTAAGATTAAAACAACATAAATATATCATTAGAACTGGACAAGATTCCAATACTTTATTTATTCATGTGAGAGATTTTAACCATCCAATTGATTTTCAAAAAGTTGAGAAAGTTGTATCAAGCAAGTCCAGGGTCGACAGGAATATAATTGAATCTTGTTTCATAAAAAGCAGTTTTGACAATAATATGAATATTTCCTTTGGTTTATGTAAATTAGCTCCATTTATAATTAATAGAATTTGAAAAGAATTTAATAATACATTGGAAAAATAATAAATTTTAAAATTCTTAATTCTTGGGCAAAATAGTTTGTTGGTGGGTTGGGTGAAGGATCTGTCTAGTTGGGCCAGTGGGCCTGCTGCAGTGTTCCCTTTCTTATGAGTCGCGCGTCAGGTGTTGCTTTGTTGTGGGATGTGATAGTGAGGTGTGGGCTAGACCCTTTATATGCCTTCCTTTGATGTATTACTTTTATTGTTCCTTGATAATTTGAGTAGTCACGAAAGCGCTTTGAATTTCTCTATTCTTTTACAGTGGTTGTTTTGCATATGCATATATATATATATATATATATATATATATATATATATATATATATATATATATATATATATATATATATATATATATATATCACACTGGACCAATACCTTGGAGTCCAGCTTGCACTAGACTTTGATCAAAGGCAGCCAGCTTTCAGGGAGAAGGCTTACAGCTTTTCATCTCATCCCCTGCATGCATCAGCCTTTCTAAAGATTTTAACATTGCAAGGAATTCGCGAGAGCATGCGAAATATACACAAACATTGATCTCTGGCTGAAGGAGACTCGAACCTACGAACCTTAGGACAAGGTACGCAGTGCTTCACCAATCTACCCACACTGGACTATACTTTGGCGTGTAGCTTGCGCTACACGTTTGATCCAAGGCAGCCAGCTTTCAGGGAGAAGGCTTACAGCTTTTCATATATATATATATATATATATATATATATATATATATATATATATATATATATATATATATATATATATATATATATATATATATGTAAGTAGTAGGTTGGTAGACAGCAACCACCCAGGGAAGTACTACCGTCCTGCCAGATGACTGTGAAACAAAAACCTGTAACTGTTTTGCATGATGGTAGGATTGCTGGTTTTCTTTTTCTGTCTCATAAACACGCTAAGATAACAGGGATATCTTGCTACTCCTACTTACACTTTGGTCACACTTCACAGACACTCACATGCATATATATATATACATACATCTAGGTTTTTCTCCTTTTTCTAAATAGCTCTTGTTCTTTTTTATTTCTTCTATTGTCCATGGGGAAGTGGAAAAGAATCTTTCCTCCGTAAGCCATGCGTGTCGTATGAGGCGACTAAAATGCCGGGAGCAATGGGCTAGTAACCCCTTCTCCTGTATACAATTACTAAAAAAGAGAAGAAGAAAAACTTTATAAAACTGGGTTGCTTAAATGTGCGTGGATGTAGTGCGGATGACAAGAAACAGATGATTGCTGATGTTATGAATGAAAAGAAGTTGGATGTCCTGGCCCTAAGCGAAACAAAGCTGAAGGGGGTAGGAGAGTTTCAGTGGGGGGAAATAAATGGGATTAAATCTGGAGTATCTGAGAGAGTTAGAGCAAAGGAAGGGGTAGCAGTAATGTTAAATGATCAGTTATGGAAGGAGAAAAGAGAATATGAATGTGTAAATTCAAGAATTATGTGGATTAAAGTAAAGGTTGGATGCGAGAAGTGGGTCATAATAAGCGTGTATGCACCTGGAGAAGAGAGGAATGCAGAGGAGAGAGAGAGATTTTGGGAGATGTTAAGTGAATGTATAGGAGCCTTTGAACCAAGTGAGAGAGTAATTGTGGTAGGGGACTTGAATGCTAAAGTAGGAGAAACTTTTAGAGAGGGTGTGGTAGGTAAGTTTGGGGTGCCAGGTGTAAATGATAATGGGAGCCCTTTGATTGAACTTTGTATAGAAAGGGGTTTAGTTATAGGTAATACATATTTTAAGAAAAAGAGGATAAATAAGTATACACGATATGATGTAGGGCGAAATGACAGTAGTTTGTTGGATTATGTATTGGTAGATAAAAGACTGTTGAGTAGACTTCAGGATGTACATGTTTATAGAGGGGCCACAGATATATCAGATCACTTTCTAGTTGTAGCTACACTGAGAGTAAAAGGTAGATGGGATACAAGGAGAATAGAAGCATCAGGGAAGAGAGAGGTGAAGGTTTATAAACTAAAAGAGGAGGCAGTTAGGGTAAGATATAAACAGCTATTGGAGGATAGATGGGCTAATGAGAGCATAGGCAATGGGGTCGAAGAGGTATGGGGTAGGTTTAAAAATGTAGTGTTAGAGTGTTCAGCAGAAGTTTGTGGTTACAGGAAAGTGGGTGCAGGAGGGAAGAGGAGCGATTGGTGGAATGATGATGTAAAGAGAGTAGTAAGGGAGAAAAAGTTAGCATATGAGAAGTTTTTACAAAGTAGAAGTGATGCAAGGAGGGAAGAGTATATGGAGAAAAAGAGAGAAGTTAAGAGAGTGGTGAAGCAATGTAAAAAGAGAGCAAATGAGAGAGTGGGTGAGATGTTATCAACAAATTTTGTTGAAAATAAGAAAAAGTTTTGGAATGAGATTAACAAGTTAAGAAAGCCTAGAGAACAAATGGATTTGTCAGTTAAAAATAGGAGAGGAGAGTTATTAAATGGAGAGTTAGAGGTATTGGGAAGATGGAGGGAATATTTTGAGGAATTGTTAAATGTTGATGAAGATAGGGAAGCTGTGATTTCGTGTATAGGGCAAGGAGGAATAACATCTTGTAGGAGTGAGGAAGAGCCAGTTGTGAGTGTGGGGGAAGTTCGTGAGGCAGTAGGTAAAATGAAAGGGGGTAAGGCAGCCGGGATTGATGGGATAAAGATAGAAATGTTAAAAGCAGGTGGGGATATAGTTTTGGAGTGGTTGGTGCAATTATTTAATAAATGTATGGAAGAGGGTAAGGTACCTAGGGATTGGCAGAGAGCATGCATAGTTCCTTTGTATAAAGGCAAAGGGGACAAAAGAGAGTGCAAAAATTATAGGGGGATAAGTCTGTTGAGTGTACCTGGTAAAGTGTATGGTAGAGTTATAATTGAAAGAATTAAGAGTAAGACGGAGAATAGGATAGCAGATGAACAAGGAGGCTTTAGGAAAGGTAGGGGGTGTGTGGACCAGGTGTTTACAGTGAAACATATAAGTGAACAGTATTTAGATAAGGCTAAAGAGGTCTTTGTGGCATTTATGGATTTGGAAAAGGCGTATGACAGGGTGGATAGGGGGGCAATGTGGCAGATGTTGCAAGTGTATGGTGTAGGAGGTAGGTTACTGAAAGCAGTGAAGAGTTTTTACGAGGATAGTGAGGCTCAAGTTAGAGTATGTAGGAAAGAGGGAAATTATTTCCCAGTAAAAGTAGGCCTTAGACAAGGATGTGTGATGTCACCGTGGTTGTTTAATATATTTATAGATGGGGTTGTAAGAGAAGTAAATGCGAGGGTCTTGGCAAGAGGCGTGGAGTTAAAAGATAAAGAATCACACACAAAGTGGGAGTTGTCACAGCTGCTCTTTGCTGATGACACTGTGCTCTTGGGAGATTCTGAAGAGAAGTTGCAGAGATTGGTGGATGAATTTGGTAGGGTGTGCAAAAGAAGAAAATTAAAGGTGAATACAGGAAAGAGTAAGGTTATGAGGATAACAAAAAGATTAGGTGATGAAAGATTGAATATCAGATTGGAGGGAGAGAGTATGGAGGAGGTGAACGTATTCAGATATTTGGGAGTGGACGTGTCAGCGGATGGGTCTATGAAAGATGAGGTGAATCATAGAATTGATGAGGGAAAAAGAGTGAGTGGTGCACTTAGGAGTCTGTGGAGACAAAGAACTTTGTCCTTGGAGGCAAAGAGGGGAATGTATGAGAGTATAGTTTTACCAACGCTCTTATATGGGTGTGAAGCGTGGGTGATGAATGTTGCAGCGAGGAGAAGGCTGGAGGCAGTGGAGATGTCGTGTCTGAGGGCAATGTGTGGTGTGAATATAATGCAGAGAATTCGTAGTTTGGAAGTTAGGAGGAGGTGCGGGATTACCAAAACTGTTGTCCAGAGGGCTGAGGAAGGGTTGTTGAGGTGGTTCGGACATGTAGAGAGAATGGAGCGAAACAGAATGACTTCAAGAGTGTATCAGTCTGTAGTGGAAGGAAGGCGGGGTAGGGGTCGGCCTAGGAAGGGTTGGAGGGAGGGGGTAAAGGAGGTTTTGTGTGCGAGGGGCTTGGACTTCCAGCAGGCATGCGTGAGCGTGTTTGATAGGAGTGAATGGAGACAAATGGTTTTTAATACTTGACGTGCTGTTGGAGTGTGAGCAAAGTAACATTTATGAAGGGATTCAGGGAAACCGGCAGGCCGGACTTGAGTCCTGGAGATGGGAAGTACAGTGCCTGCACTCTGAAGGAGGGGTGTTAATGTTGCAGTTTAAAAACTGTAGTGTAAAGCACCCTTCTGGCAAGACAGTGATGGAGTGAATGATGGTGAAAGTTTTTCTTTTTCGGGCCACCCTGCCTTGGTGGGAATCGGCCAGTGTGATAATAAAAAAAAAAAAATATATATATATATCCTAGGTAGTAGGTTGGTAGACAGCAACCGCCCAGGGAGGTACTACCGTCCTGCCAAGTGAGTGTAAAACGTAAGCCTGTAATTGTTTTACACGATGGTAGGATTGCTGGTGTTTTTTCTGTCTCATAAACATGCAAGGTTTCAGGTACGTCTTGCTACTTCTGCTTACACTTAGGTCACACTACACATACATGTACAAGCATATGTATACACACCCCTCTGGGTTTTCTTCTATTTTCTTACTAGCTCTTGTTCTTGTTTATTTCCTCTTATCTCCATGGGGAAGTGGAACAGAATTCTTCCTCCGTAAGCTATGCGTGTTGTAAGAGGCGACTAAAATGCCAGGAGCAAGGGGCTAGTAACCCCTTCTCCTGTATATATTACTAAATATGAAAGGAGAAACTTTTGTTTTTCCTTTTGGGCCACCCCGCCTCGGTGGGATACGGCTGGTGTGTTGAAAGAAAGAAAGATATATATATATTTATATGTATATATATATATATATATATTTATATGTATATATATATATATATATATATTTATATGTATATATATATATATATATATATTTATATGTATATATATGCAATAAGATCACAGTAAACAGGTGATTTCAGAATATACAAAACAACCACTGTGAAAGAATAGAGAAATTCCAAACACTTTCGTGACTACTCACATTATCAAGGAACAATGAAAGTAATGTATCAAAGGAAGGCATACAAAGGGTATGGCCCTCACCTCATTATCACATCTCACAACAAAGCAACACCTGCTGCGCGACTCATAAGAAAGGGAAAAACTGCAGCAGGCCCACTGGCCCAACTAGACAGGTCCTTCACACAACCCACCAACAAACTATTCTTCCCAAGATTATATATATATATATATATATATTCTAGGTAGTAGGTTGGTAGACAGCAACCGCCCAGGGAGGTACTACCGTCCTGCCACGTGAGTGTAAAACTGAAGCCTATAATTGTTTTACACGATGGTAGGATTGCTGGTGTTTTTTCTGTCTCATAAACATGCAAGGTTTCAGGTACGTCTTGCTACTTCTGCTTACACTTAGGTCACACTACACATACATGTACAAGCATATGTATACACACCCCTCTGGGTTTTCTTCTATTTTCTTACTAGCTCTTGTTCTTGTTTATTTCCTCTTATCTCCATGGGGAAGTGGAACAGAATTCTTCCTCCGTAAGCTATGCGTGTTGTAAGAGGCGACTAAAATGCCAGGAGCAAGGGGCTAGTAACCCCTTCTCCTGTATATATTACTAAATATGAAAGGAGAAACTTTTGTTTTTCCTTTTGGGCCACCCCGCCTCGGTGGGATACGGCTGGTGTGTTGAAAGAAAGAAAGATATATATATATATATAAATATATATATATATAAATATATATATATATATATATATAAATATATATATATATATATATATATATATATATATATATATATATATATATATATATATATATATATGCAATAAGATCACAGTAAACAGGTGATTTCAGAATATACAAAACAACCACTGTGAAAGAATAGAGAAATTCCAAACACTTTCGTGACTACTCACATTATCAAGGAACAATGAAAGTAATGTATCAAAGGAAGGCATACAAAGGGTATGGCCCTCACCTCATTATCACATCTCACAACAAAGCAACACCTGCTGCGCGACTCATAAGAAAGGGAAAAACTGCAGCAGGCCCACTGGCCCAACTAGACAGGTCCTTCACACAACCCACCAACAAACTATTCTTCCCAAGATTATATATATATATATATATATATATATTCTAGGTAGTAGGTTGGTAGACAGCAACCGCCCAGGGAGGTACTACCGTCCTGCCACGTGAGTGTAAAACTGAAGCCTATAATTGTTTTACACGATGGTAGGATTGCTGGTGTTTTTTTTCTGTCTCATACACATGCAAGATTTCAGGTATGTATTGCTACTTCTACTTGCACTTACGTCACACTACACATTCATGTACAAGTAAATATATATATATATATACACACCCCTTTGGGTTTTCTTCTATTTTCTTTCTAGTACTTGTTCTTGTTTATTTTCTCTTATCTCCATGGGGAAGTGGAACAGAATTCTTCCTCCGTAAGCCATCCGTGTTGTAAGAGGCGACTAAAATGCCGGGAGCAAGGGGCTAGTAACCCCTTCTCCTGTATATATTACTAAATGTAAAAGGAGAAACTTTCGTTTTTCCTTTTTGGCCACCCCACCTCTGTGGAATACGGCTGGTGTGTTGAAAGAAAGAATATATATATATATATATATATATATATATATATATATATATATATATATATATATATATATATATATATATAGATAGATAGATATATATATATATACGAGTAATGCCCCAAATTTCTTTCTCTATCTATTAACTGTTCTTTGAACTTATATTATGAAACCTGTCCTCCCCATTTCTCTCTGAGACTACATTTCTTCTCGAACAAAGATCTGAGAGGTCAGGACAAGTGTACTCTCTCTTGAGGTTCCAAAAGGTTTCACACCCTCGTCATGTGGCCTTATGACCCCAGACTATCTGGACTCATTTTGACTTGATATTTTGTGAAACAGTTCACCAACATCACAGTGTGATGTTGGGAGAGTTGAATGAGGGTAGTGTATGGTATTAGAAGAAGCATATGAGGATCATGTGTGGTGCTTATGAGGTATATGAGTACCGTGCGTGATTTTAGGAGAAACTTATGAGAACCACGTGTTATGTTAGAAGAGACAAATGAGAACCATATGTAGTGTTAGAACAGAGATATGAGGACCATGTGCAGTATTAGAATAGATATATGAAGATCATATGTGGTGTTAGAAGAGATATAAGAGGACCACGTGTGCTATTAGGAGAGAGAGATATTTGAGAGTCGTCTGTGGTGATAGAAGAGATTCAGTTGGACCATGTGTGGTGTTAGAAGAGACTCAGGAAGATCGTCAGTTAATTTATGAGGCACATTTTGACCATGTGTTTTGATATAAGGAGAGAGACATCTCAGAAGCAGCATGTTTGGTTTTGGGAAACATCACACAGATTCCACCTACTGAACACCCACGATACTAGGCACTGTGAACACTTTTTGACATTTTGTATCAGGAGGTGTCAAGACGAGTAGATAAGTAGATATTTAACACCTAAATGGAATATTATCTATCATACCTCCAATCGTTAAAATTTTGAGTTGTCTTTGAGATATGAAGGACGTAATTTCTTTTCCAGATTTGTTTAGGTTAGAAAATGATAGATATGTTAAAATTGTACAAAAAAGATTTTTTTCTAGCGCCGAAATGGATAATATACTTTGAATATTTAGAAGCCAACAACTTACTGCTTTCCTTCACCTGGATGTTCTTCGTTGATGACTGGTCATCTTTCCAAAAAGATTCCTCGACACTATCAGTACCTCAGAGCCAGCCATCAAATTCACACCACAGGAAGAGAAAGATTTCCGGTTAACGTTCCTTCACGTTATACTCCACACGTTTTGTGATAAGATTCTTGTTTATTGTGTACAAGAATCCAACATTCATTTGCTACATATTTGCTCCAGTCTTGATAACGGAACCAAAAACTGAGTCGTTACAGGATTTTTTTTAGGGGCTTCTATGATATCCAGCTCTCAGTTCCTTGATGAAATGTCTGATAATTTATGCAGGTATTTCACATGCTGCACTTCCCTCTTCAGTTCATCCCAAACAGTGACACAATAAACGTCGCACCAACCAAGCACTGTGTATTGCTCTACCTGTCAGCAACGAAGTATCCGATTTATCTTGGGCAATAGTAGGCAGCTAGTATTAATTATCATGTCTTGGGAGGGTGTGCTGTAAGAAGTATATGTGCGAAACAGCAAGATATTTTTAACCAATGGCACAAGAAGACAAATAGAACACAAATATGCATATCGGCAACATTTAGGCAACTTTATTCCGAAACGTTTCCCCTACACTGTAGGCTTCTTCAGTCGAGTACAGAAAGTAGGCAGGAACAGTAGAGATGAGAAGACGATGTAATCAGTCCATCACCCTTGAAGTCGTAGATTTGAGGTTGTCAGTCCCTCAGCCTGGAGAAGTTCTGTTCCAAAATCTGTTCCAAAGTTAGTTCCAGACTTTGGAACAGAACTTCTCCAGGCTGAGGGACTGACAACCTCAAATCTACGACTTCAAGGGTGATGGACTGATTACATCGTCTTCTCATCTCTACTGCTCCTGCCTACTTTCTGTACTCGACTGAAGAAGCCTACTGTGTAGGCGAAACGTTTCGGAATAAAGTTGCCTAAATGTTGCCTATGTGTCTTATCTACCAACCTGTCTGTATTGTATACCATTTGATAATCACAAATAAGCATGTAGCGGAGAAGTACTGAACGAGGCCAGTGTTCATCATAGGAAAGGCTCATGACTACCTCATCATGGGGAAAGAAAGTGATTTTGTAACCTGAAAAATAAAAATCATCGAAAGTGTTTCAAAGTTGCCATGATGGCAGTCAACACCATGTCATAAATATTTATTCGTTATAACACTTCCAGAGCTTAACGAACAGTTACTACCCATCATGATGATCCTGTTAGATTACACCTACCAGATAGGTCATACCTACTGCATCCATTTATGCAAATATACTTCATCTCCACTTATTACCTATTAGGTATCACCGTTGGTGGGCCATTAGTTACCAGAATTTTATTTTTTATATTTTTCTTCATTTAACTTTTCTATTTTACTAAGTTTATAAAAGGAGACGTTAGACAACCATCTTCGTGTTTTCAGTGCTGATGTACGGTAACTTGGCCTAGAATCTTGGTACTATTGACATGTACAGGTGCTCTATGCCCAAAGTGGTTGAACCCATTCCCAGCATAACTTCAAACATTTAAATTAGTTGCCTTCTAAATCCATGATGGCGAGGAGTGAAATTCACGTTTGTAGGAGCATATATGCAATATTTAATGGCTGATATATTTTATAGCAAGGATAAAAGTCATTTAATTTAGTTTGTCTGAATTTATTCGCCTTCAGAGGTCATCGACCCAGCAGCCCAGTAACAGACCAGACTTTCTGGTTCCTGGCATGATTGATCAACCTTTCAGTGCCAGCCTCCTGTAGTCCAACGTGACCACAGTAACCCAGCTGATCAGGAATGTCTCTGAGGAATCTGTCGGTAAAGACAGCTAGAGGTTTGAGTGTAATTCCCCTTATGCATGAAAGAACAGAGTTGAAGAGTCTTGGTACCTTAGCACTTTTTGAGTTATCTCTCAGTCTGCCTATCCTCACCTCCTGAGGAATTTGTGCAATAACTGGAGAATGCCTCTCCTGATCGGCTTTAAATTTTCAGTCCTGGTTTCTTTTCCAGATTAAAATGGTAACTTTGATAGTTAGTTACATTAGTTCCAGTTTTCTAACTGTATTAATAGCGTAACTGATTTTCATTAAATAAAAGAAGAAGAATGCTACTTCATATCAGCTTCAAAATTTTCATGCGCATGTATTCCATAAGAAGGAAGACACTTGTAAGTTGATACTGAATACCTGGAGAGTGTACCAACGGGAGGGTCCGTGACCGAGCCTTGTGGTGGATCAGGGCTTCATCACCGTCGGTTTATCGCTGGCCGCACGTAAACCCATGTACGAACCACAGCTGTGTGTGTGTGTGTGTGTGTGTGTGTGTGTGTGTGTGTGTGTGTGTGTGTGTGTGTGTGTGTGTAAATTTGAAATTTTATTGAAACTGTATAAAATTAATGGAATCTTTGAATTTAAAGCAATTACTAGATAATACCTCTTGTAATAGGCAAAATTTATTAAATTATTTTCATTGCAATATTTTGCCCTGATTTTGGTGAGTGGCTCTTGATCCCAGGAACTAGACTTATACTCCCCTTGCCTAGATTCAGTCAGAATGCGTCCCATTCCACAAGCGTTAAATATCCCAAATGGGTTTAGCGTTTTTTCCTCAGTAATATATCTCATTAATAACAGACTCATCCAATAGAAAGACTGAAAAGTTTATTAAATTTAGTCGTACAAATAGGTGATATTTGGGTGCATCCTGAGCAAAAACTGGAGAATGCGTTATATGCTCGGCTTTCAACTTTGGGTACTGGTGTCTCCCTTATTGGAAGCTTCGTATTGATTTTGGTCAAGTTATATTTTACCGCTTTTATTAATCAATACATTTTGTGTGAACAACTTTAAAATGTCCCTTTTGATGAGTAATGTCACAATATTTGTCTTGACTGTGTTATCTTAGGTGAGAGCTACGTAATGTACTGTGTTATCTTAGGTGAGAGCTACGTAATGTACTGTGTTATCTTAGGTGAGAGCTACGTAATGTACTGTGTTATCTTAGGTGAGAGCTACGTAATGTACTGTGTTATCTTAGGTGAGAGCTACGTAATGTACTGTGTTATCTTAGGTGAGAGCTACGTAATGTACTGTGTTATCTTAGGTGAGAGCTACGTAATGTACTGTGTTATCTTAGGTGAGAGCTACGTAATGTACTGTGTTATCTTAGGTGAGAGCTACGTAATGTACTGTGTTATCTTAGGTGAGAGCTACGTAATGTACTGTGTTATCTTAGGTGAGAGCTACGTAATGTACTGTGTTATCTTAGGTGAGAGCTACGTAATGTACTGTGTTATCTTAGGTGAGAGCTACGTAATGTACTGTGTTATCTTAGGTGAGAGCTACGTAATGTACTGTGTTATCTTAGGTGAGAGCTACGTAATGTACTGTGTTATCTTAGGTGAGAGCTACGTAATGTACTGTGTTATCTTAGGTGAGAGCTACGTAATGTACTATGTTATCTTAGGTGAGAGCTACGTAATGTACTGTGTTATCTTAGGTGAGAGCTACGTAATGTACTGTGTTATCTTAGGAGAGCTATGTAATGTACTGTGTTATCTTAGGTGAGAGGTACGTAATGTACTGTGTTATCTTAGGTGAGAGGTACGTAATGTACTGTGTTATCTTAGGTGAGAGCTACGTAATGTACTGTGTTATCTTAGGTGAGAGCTACGTAATGTACTGTGTTATCTTAGGTGAGAGCTACGTAATGTACTGTGTTATCTTAGGTGAGAGCTACGTAATGTATTGTGTTATCTTAGGAGAGCTATGTAATATACTGTGTTATCTTAGGTGAGAGCTACGTAATGTATTGTGTTATCTTAGGTGAGAGCTACGTAATGTATTGTGTTATCTTAGGAGAGCTATGTAATATACTGTGTTATCTTAGGTGAGAGCTACGTAATGTACTGTGTTATCTTAGGAGAGCTATGTAATGTACTGTGTTATCTTAGGAGAGCTACGTAATGTACTGTGTTATCTTAGGTGAGAGCTACGTAACGTACTGTGTTATCTTAGGTGAGAGGAACGTAATGTACTGTGTTATCTTTAGCGATAGCTACGTAATGTACTGTGTTATCTTAGGTGAGAGCTACGTTATGTACTGTGTTATCTTAGGTCAGAGCTACGTTATGTACTGTGTTATCTTAGGTCAGAGCTACGTAATGTACTGTGTTATCTTAGATGAGAGCTACGTAATGTACTGTGTTATCTTAGGAGAGCTATGTAATATACTGTGTTATCTTAGGTGAGAGCTTCGTGATGCCAAACTGAAGAGGCATTCTCCGGTTATCACTATAAGACCAATATCTTAGAATACTCTCGAACATTAAATCTGGTGCAGCTCGGAATTTCCATTCAAAGTAACTCAGAAACTATTGAATGTAAACCACTCTTGCAATTAGCTGATTTTCCACCATGAAAAAAAAACCGCAAAGTGGGATTTACACAGGAAAGGCACAGTCCTGGCATCTGAGGTTTAATTAAGCATTAATGCAAATGACAAAGAAAGTTTTATTTAACATATGGTACATACCATTTATTTTTTACAGTGGTATTAATATTTATATTTTACAATGGTATTCAAGGCACAGAGATGTTACGTGAATATACAGAAATACCTAATGTACTGTATATTCACGTAACATCTCTGTGCCTTGAATACCATTATAAAAAAATAAATATTAATACCACTGTAAAAAATAAATGTTATGTACCGAATGTTAAGTAAAACTTTCTTTGTCATTTGCATTAATGCTTAATTAAACCTCAGATGCCAGGACTGTGTCTTTCCTGTGTAATTCCCACTTTGCGGGGTTTTTTTCATGGTGGAAAGATAGCATATTGCAAGAGTGGTTTACATTCGATAGTTTCTGAGTTACTTAGATTGGAAATTCCGAGCGGCACCAGAATTAATGTTCTAGAGTATTCTAAGATATTGGTCTCATTGTGATAACCGGAGAATGCCTCTTCAGTTTGGCATCAAAGTTGATGTTTCTTAGTTGAAGGTTTGATTTAGTTTTGTGCTGAGTATGTCTTTATTTACTATGTTTATTGATTAAATCGGGATCTTATCTCTCATGTGAAAATGTGGAATGCTGCTTCTGATTGTCGTCAAATCTTCAAGTCTAATATTTAAAGCACTTATTTTTTTGCCCCACTCTCCACTATTCCTTTCACGTGTATTGACGTAGAAAGGGCTGGGGTTATATAATACTGGTATACCTTCCATGGGTCGCGCAGCTATCGAAATATATCTAGTCGGAAACTTTTTACCCAACACCCTCCATATTTATTTTCTTTTTATTTGTGTCTGTGTTCATGGCGATACGTTTGCTCATTAATTATCTTTGTTCAATGTTGGTACAGTACTGGAAGCAACTAGTGTTCCAGAGGGTCGTGAGACCCAGAATAACCGTTTTCTATGATTTTTACTTGTATATTCTTCTATTATTTTTTCTGTTGTATTGTATGTTTTCTTATAGGTATGTGTGCCAGTGGGAATGGCTTACCCTGCATCCCATATCTTATATCCTATATTTTTTATCCTACAACTTTGGTACTATATTTTAAATCCTACATCTTATGTCCTATATCTTATACAGGTTCTTATATAGAAAGTGGTACTTATAACATAACTCATTATTTTCCTTTTTTTCTCTTCTATTGTTTCCTTCTTTATACAAGGTGTTGATGGAATGTGACGGCATCCAGTTATTCAGGGAGACAGTCTCTGAACCTTAGAGAGATAAGAGATGGAACTTCCCTGCCACACTAGCATGACAAAAAGCTATATTAAGCTGGGTTTCATGTGAGTAACAACCCATTAGGAAACCGGTAAGCCAGAGGAAACTTCTGGATCAAGTGAGGGAAAGTTGGAATGAACTGTTCATCATACGACTAACACCCGCATCACCAGAAATATTAAATATCTCCTGATTAGCAAGATATTACTTGAATTATTTATAAATGTTAGTTTAAATTTCCGATTAAATATTTTGGAACAATTAAGCCGAGCATATTTTATGATTTATATATAATTGTTTATAGAATATAAACAGAATTAATTAACATTTATCAAATATCCTTGAAAATATTAATATTGCGTGCTCCTTCAATTTTATTTAAATCGAGTGAAAGCCTTAAATGTAATAATATTCACAGAAATTGTAGAATAATGATTTCTCTAATTAATGGTCATTCATTTTTGGAAATATTCCAAATACTTTGGGAGTTATGTGGGAGTAAAGGGCAGATTTTTTGCAGCATTCCAAGAACTAACAAACTTTATTTTTTGTGAAATAAAGATAAGTATTTAGAGGAAAGATATTAATTACGAATTCGTATAACCATTGTTCTCTCGGCACCAAGTGTCCAAACAACCTTACGTAGTCCCATACAGGCCTACCACCGTGTCAAAGGGTATTTTCAGTAAATCAGTCCTTTTTCAATCTTTTCTCAGTTGTTGTTTGAGGTATATTTTTGGTAAATATTTTCAAGAAAGAGTGAAAACACTTTGTCTTGTGCACCAAAACTGGAGGAAATCGGACGGTAAACAAAAGAGCTACATTTGATTGCTATGCAGCCCCCTCAAGCATTTCAGCCGCTCCATTGCTGTGAGTAAATAATAAATTTTCTTCACCATGATAGCGTGTCTGGGGAAACTACGGCCTTCAGGATGTAACTTACCTAACGCTGTGTGTATAAATTGGCAACTTAGGGGTTGTGGTAAGTATAATGTAGTAATATGTTAGGATATACAAGGCTATGTAGAGGGATTTGTGGTCTTTGGTTGGTTAGGGAAGTAAAGCCTCTTCACACTTGAACTTTGGTATTACATCACCTGAGGTGTTAGCTCTCTGCAACACAGCTCAGTTCGTAGCTCTCTTCAGTACAACTAAGTTGTTAGTTCTCTTCAATTCAGCAGAGATGTTAGCTCTCTTCAGAACATTCCAGTTGAGTTTTTAGCTCTCTGTAACACATTTGAGTTGTTAACTGTCAACAACTTTTATTAGTTGTTGAGAGTTACCAACTTTTATAAGTTGTGGAAGATGAAATGATAGCTCTTTGTAAGGCAGGTGAATTGGGAGCTTTCTTTCTGCAACACAAACTAGTTATTATCTCTCTCTGTAATGCACCTGAATTGACAGATTTCTTTCTGTAATACAGTTGAGTTGAGGGTTCTTTCCCTGCAATATAGATGAGTTATTAGTTCTGTACAACACAGCTGAGACGTTACCTCTGTGCAACACAGCAGAGTTATTAGATTTCTCTGCATTAGTTGCTAACTTTCTCTCTGTAAAATCTATCACATCTTAGCTTTTTACAACACACCCAAGTTTTAGCTCTCTCTAAAACACAGATGAGTTGACAGTTTTTTTCTGCAACCTGTTAGAGTTTCTAGCTCTCTTTCTCTATAACACAGGTGAGTTGTTAGCTCTCTCTGTCTAAGATCTCTCTCTCTCTCTCTCTCTCTCTCTCTCTCTCTCTCTCTAATTTACACAAGAGTTTTACAGGGTAAAGTTAAGGGTACCTACCTTTATAAACAGGTTCAGAGTTGTTACTTTCATCATCTCATTTCAAAACCTTTCTATTGTTATGAGACTTATTAAAAGAGAATAGGATGACGCTGAAGTAGTGTTTGGGACAGTGATTTCACTAAGCTGACTTTATTTTATCGACAACACTGGCCTTGTGCATAACAGTAAGGCCACCCACATTCCTCCAGTGTTGAAGAGTCTGCTGAAATGGCAGATCTGTCCAGGAAGAGTCCAGACGAGTGGTGAATCTTCTTGATCTGTTCTCTACTCTCTCAAGAAGTAGTAGATAAGACGAGGAGCAGGCAATCCAAGAAAGCGGAGCATACTCAAAGTATGAGCAAACTTATGCCTCGGACAGAATCTTGCTGACTCTACTAAAGACCAGAGGCGAGATTTGTCTAAGTTCTGAAAACTTTCTGGTCGCCTTATTTGAAAGATTTACAACGTTGCTCTACATAGTCACTTCGGAATTAAATTTCATGCCAAGACTATCAGCCTTATCACCAGGTTCCAACACTCTCCCATTCTTTCTTACCACTTCTGCAGAATTACCATCATCATTTTTCTCAGAAAAAATGAGTCCTGTCATCATTTTCCTCAGGCTTATATAGCTGTAGGCCGTTGATTGATATAACTTCGAGCAGCAGACATTTCCTCTTTTGGATAAATAAATGTCAGTACAGTCCTCTGCATTGGATTTTGGGATGAGTCGAAGGTCATTGAAGTAAATATTTGACAGCAAGGGCCAAGCATACTTTCCTGTGGAACACTCTTACTAATAGAGTGTCTTGTTGACTCTGTATCATTGAAAACTACGCCTAGTGATTTACACGGATGGTAATCACTAAAGAGATGTAGCGCAGAACCGAAGACTCCTAGAACTTGAAGTTTTGCCAAGGGTCCTGGTGCCATACTCGGTCTACACCAGAATAAATGTCCAGTGCTTCTATACAGCTGATCATGGATTCATCCGATGACTGGTGCAAAATAATGGGAAGGTTTAACAGCAGAGTGACCTTTTCTAAAGCCATATTGACAGTCACAAAGAAGCGAGTGTTAATCGCACAGCGCTATCAGACTGACAGGAGTGACACTGGTCTGTAGATGTTGATTTCGGGTTTGCTCTTCTTTTCGTGAACAGAGACTACATTTGCTTCTTCCCATTCAGAAAACCATTCACCCTGTGCTAGGCAGTGCTGACAGATGCGAGTTATAGTTGATGCTAGCTGATCTGCACAACTACTCGCAATTATGGACTCTCCTTTTCTTTATGAGGAAGATGGACTTCATTGTTCCTGATTGTCACCTCTGACAACATCGGCAAAGTTTTTTTCGGCTAGCAAAAAAGCTTTCCTTACGTGATCAGAAACTTGCATCTTGAAAGCAGAGTGTTCAACAAAGAGGTCAGCTTTATCCTAACTGCTTGCTGTCTTTCATGGGAAAAGTGGTCTATTTTATTTTATTATTAACACTTCGGCCGTTTTCCACCAAGACAGGGTGGCCCGAAAAAAAAGCTTTCACCATCATTCACTCCATCACTGTCTTGCCAGAGACATGCTTACACTGCAGTTATAAAACTGCAACATTAACACGCCTCCTTCAGAGTGCAGACACTGTACCTCCCATCTCCAGGACTCAATTCCGGTCTGCCGGTTTCCCTGAATCCCTTCATGAATGTTACGTTGCAAGCACTCCAACAGCACGTCAAGTCCTAAAAAATATTTGTCTCCATTCACTCCTATCTAATACGCACACGCATGCCTGCTGGAAGTCCGAGACCCTCGCACACAAAACCTCCTTAACCCCCGCCCTCCAACCTTTCCTACGTCAACGTCTACCTTGCCTTCCCCCCACTACAGATTTACACACTCTCGAAGTCAATCTATTTCGTTCCACCCTCTCTACATGTCCGAATCACCTCAGTAACCACTTCTCTGTCCTCTGGATAAGAGTTTTGGTAATTCCACGCCTCCTCCTAATGTCAGTACTACGGATTCTCTGCATTATATTCACACAACACATTGCCCTCAGGCATGACATCTCCACTGCTTGAAGCCTTCCCCTTGTTGCAACATTTACAACCCATGCTTCATGCCCATACAAGAGCGTTGGCATAACTATACTCTCATACGGTCCCCTCTTTTCTTCCATGGATAATGTTCTTTGTCTCCACAGACTCCTCAGGGCGCCACTCACCTTTCTCCTCTCATCATTTCTTTGATTCACCTCATCTTTCATAGACCCATCTGCCCATACGTTAATTCCCAAATATCTGAATATATTCACCTCCTCCATACTCTCACTTTCCACTCTGATATCTAATCATTCGTTACCTAAACTTTTTGGTTATCCTCATCACCTTACTCTTTCCAATATTCACTTTTAATTTCCTTCTTATACATTACCAAACTCATCCTCCAACCTCTGCAACTTCTCTTCAGAATGTCCCAGCATAGAACAACTGTGACAACTCCCACTTTGTGTTACATTCTTTGTCTTTTAACACAACACCTCATGCTAACACCCGAACTTTAACCACCCTCACAACCCCATCTATAAAATATTAAACAACCATGGTGACATCACATATCCCTGTCAAAGGCCCAGTTGTACTGAGAAATAATCTCCCTCTGTCCTACATACTCTAACTTGACCCTCACTATCCTCACAAAAACTTTTCACTGCTTTCAGTAACCTCCTATTCCATATATTTGCAACATCTACCACACTGCCTCACTATCCACCCTTTCATATGCCTTTTCCAATTCCATAAATGCCACAAAAAAAACTCTTTACCCTTATGTTAATACTGTTCTTCTATATGTTTCATTGTAAACCCTCCTTGCTCACTGTGAAGACTTACTCAGCCCTGTAACAACTCCAGACAGTATTACCAAGGCTGGCTCCTCCTCAGGAAAATTAATGAATAGAACAAGAAATAATAATTCACAAAGATAAACACTTTATTATTTATTAATGCAAAGATAAAACACTGAAACATGAAGGTGTATCCTACTTGAAAGAAAAATAAAAAATGAAATGGAAAAATGACATTTGAATTCAACGCTAATATGTACAGTTATACTGGGGTGTCTGGTGGAAGTTGACACCGTCTTGTAGAAATTGAAGCCGTTGCTGATGATGTGGGGGGGGGGTCACAGGTGTTGAGTGACAACCCAACGACTAGTTCTTCACAGAGTCCATAGCCATGAATAGTCAGTCCTGATGACAGGAACGTAGGTTCTTTACCACTACAAAGATGAGGGGTTGTGTCCTGTACAATTAATCAGGTAGGTAGATTATGAAGTGACGTCTCGGGACATCAGTCCATCTCCTTCAACACTTCTCGTTGGTTGGCAGGTGACCCGATCTGTCATTCCAAGCTGGATAGAGAGACAGGTTACCCACTGCTTAAGAAATCACTCTCCATGATAAGTGCAAGATACTTAAAAAAGGTGGTGATTATCTTAAAAGTCTCATGTGGAGCTTAAAACTGAAAGGACTAAGTTTATTATTGGTCAGAAGTGAAGCTTTTAACCAATATCCACTAGAATAGGAGCAGGTTTTTACTTACAGTTGTGCTGGGAGCTGTGAGTCGAGTGATTACTGTTTGGCCGGAGCCCCACACGTCACCTTTCGGTATGGGGAGAAAGGGGGGGGGGGTAGCGGGAGCTAGACTTACCCTACCTTAACAAGCAGCCGGCAATCAACCTATCGTTACCATATACTCGCTCGCTACTCCTATCTGTTGAACGTTTCCCTCACATTCATCTGCTATCTGTTTTATTCTTAATTCTTTCAATTATATCTCTACTATACACTCAGGGTTAGTTGTGACTCTCCATTTTTTCTCCCAGTTAGCTGTTCTTCGTAGCTCTTTGTTCATTTTCTCAATTGCTCTCCTTTGCTTGTTGGCACCAGATATGGGGGTGGATGAAACTATATAGATAACATCGTCTGCAAATTGCGTGATGATGGTATCACTGAATTCAGGTTGTGGGAGGTCGTTTTACATATATGGTGAAGAGTATGGGGCTGAGGCATGAGCCCTGTGGTACTCCAGCTGTCGTTGTGAAGGGTGCTGCTGCCGTACCATGGATGGTGGAAATGATGTGTCTACCTGTTATTAAGAAGTTGTATATGAGTCTGAGTAAGGTCCAGTTGTGGTCTGGGAGGTCTGCTAGTTTGAAGATGAGTCCATTGGTGCCATAGGCTGTTGAAGGCTTTGTGCACATCCTTAGTAGCAATTAGGGCTAGGTTTCACTGCTTCCTCAGGCTGTCCACCGCATCAAAGATGATATTTATAGCATGTTGTGTCCCACGGTGGGACATGAAGCCAAACTGTTTTTCGGTGAAGAGGTGGTTGAATTTCATGTAGTAATTCAGTCTGATGGAAATGATTTTTTCGAAGACTTTGTCCGTGACTTCTAGTAGCTCTCTGGATTTTAGTTGTCCTTGTTGGGTTTTGCGATGAAAATCATGCTTACAGTCTTAAATGCCACTGGGAAGTGACCCGACGCCAAGATGGCATTGAAGATATTCATCAGAGACATCTTGCAGTTATGGGAGAGATACTTTAAGTGCTTTGCTGTTATGCCTGAGGGGCCAAGTGCCGTATTCCTCATGCGGCCAATGACCTTAGGGTAATGGATCTGGTGAGAGAGTGTTCGTGTTCAAGAGAAGATGTGTCAGTTAGCGGTATTGGGTGGAAATCTTCCAGGTTTTCGTCCCACCATTGGTTGACGCACTGTAGTGGTTGTTGTTAAATCTTCTGCTGTCACTGTGTGAGAGAATTTTCTCCCAGACTTCTCCCATTAGCCTAGCTTGGTCTTGTGGGTCATCGAACAGAGCAGTCACTTACTCATCATCTGCATCAGTGAAGGAGTGTGTAAGGTGTTGTGTGGGAGTGTGTTTAGCACCCAGCAGTCTGCGGATCTTACTCCAGAACTGTTCTGGGCGACGCTTGTACTGGTTAGATTAGAGCACAAGATATTTCCATAGGTCCCGTTATGCTGGGTGATTAGGGTGATTAGCTCTCTCCTCATCCGGTGCCTACTACACTCAGTTTGGTAGTTATTCATGCTGTCCTTAATTTCTCTGGTTGGCTTATACTGTGTATAGATCTTTAAAGTTGTTTGTTCGCAGCATGCTTCTGTGGCCTCAGTGATTCTGCCGTGGAGGGAGTTGATTGCCTCATCTATTGCAGTGGAGGGTTGGTTCTCAAGAGAAATAGTACGGTCTTTTCCCAGGTAGTCCCTGTAGGGGTCAAAACCTAGTGTTTTAAAGTTGGGTTTGAGGTGGGTGGGTGTTCGGAATGGTGTTGCTTGGAGCTTAATTATGACGGGAATGTGATCTGATCCGACGTTACCGCCTGTGGAGATTCGACAGTGGAACAGGTCACAATCCCTGTTGGTAAGTACTACATCGGGTGTCCCTGAATGGGGACCCACGTATGATTTAAAGAACGGGCCTTGGAATGTTAAGTTCCTTGCTGTCATTATGTCGAATAGTTGTTTTCCCTTGTGGTCGCCTTGTGGGTGGGCGGCACCACAGTTGAAGAGGGCGGGGTGATGGGCATTGAAATCGCCTGCTAAGACAGTAGGTACATTTCTACTGAGTAACCGGTTTAAGGGAATGGACTCCATGTACTGTAGTCAGGGAGAGAAGTAGCCTGTTCCCACTAGGAGCTGTCCATAAGAGGTCGTCAGTTCTATTGCTAAGATGTCCTCGTCGACATTGATGTTGCGGAATTCGTGTCCCTGCTTCACTAGGATGGCCACGTCACTGAAGGGCCCTCTGAATTTCTCAAGTGTCGAGTAACCAAGTAGTTTATTAAGTTAGTCGGGTCTGGCTGCCCTTTCATTTAGGAGGATAATGTCCGGATTGTGGTTGCACAGTTCTGTTTCAAGGAGGTAGCGGCTGTTGAAGAAGTGGTGGATGTTAATTTGCAAGATTGTGATCCCCATTATTTCGTGTGTTTGGAGTTTGTGCTGCATACAGGGATTGGGTTTCTAATGCAGTAGGAGTTTGATGTCTGTGTCCATAATTTGCTGGATACTGCGGGGGGAGGAACATAAGAACATAAGAATGTAGGAACACTGCAGAAGGCCTACTGGCCCATACGAGGCAGGTCCTTATCAAAACGACATCTACCTAAAGCTACTCAAGAAATAACTCCTGTACCCCTTGACACCAATCAAACCCAGCCCCTCCCACTCATATATTTGTCCAGTCTCTTCTTAAAGCTACCCAAGGTTCTAGCCTCTATCACCCCACTGGGAAGACTGTTCCACGCATCTACAACTCTGTTAGAAAACCAGTACTTACCTATGTCCTTTCTAAATCTAAATTTATCCAACTTAAATCCATTATTCCTGGTTCTTACCTGGTTCGACACCCTCAGTACTTTATTAATGTCTCCTTTGTTTATGCCCGTCATCCACTTATACACTTCAATGATATCTCCCCTTATTCTACGCCTCTCCAGAGAGTGGAGATTTAAGGCTTTAAGTCTATCTTCATACGGAAGGTTCCTTACACAGTAAATCGTTTTAGTCATTCTTCTCTGTATGTTCTCTAATGAGTCTATGTCCATCCTGTAGTAAGGGGACCAAAACTGAGCAGCATAATCTAAATGAGGCCTCACTAGTGATGTACAGAGCTGTAAAATAACTTTTGGACTTCTGTTACTTATACTTCTTGAGATAAATCCAAGTAATCTGTTGGCCTTGTTGCGCACATTAAGGCACTGCTGTCTTGGCTTTAGATTTCTGCTTACCATGACTCCCAAGTCTTTTTCACATTCTGTATTACCAAGCTCTACTTCACCTAGATTATAGCTTCGAGGGTTATTTTCATTACCAAGGGCAAGTACCTTACACTTATCCACATTAAACTTCATCTGCCATTTTTCAGACCAAGACATTAATTAAAGGAAGCTGTAGTCTTGAGTGGGTTGCTGAGAAAGAGTCGTTGATTTTCGTCATCAGTACTGCTTGTATTGGTATCATTACTGACGAGTCAGAATCGTCTTCTGACACTTCCAGTGCCTCAGTCAGTTTCTAGATATGCTGGGTCATCAGTCTTGTCCCCATCATTGTTGGGAGACATTGGGTCTCTACGTGGAATTGTGGGAGAGGAAGTTGTGCTGGATGCTCAGTAGGTGCCTCACTCGGGGTAGCAGTGGGACCTGAATGGTCCTTTGGGTCAGCCTCAATGGTGGCGGATTGTGCAAAAGTGTATGGTGCATGTGCAGGGACCATAACCTCCCTGCTTGGGGTTGATAGGTTGGGTGTGGGTGCTAAGGGAAAGGGCTTCATATAGGAGTGCACTAAGTCAGGGATGATAATGATTGAGGCTCCATTAGCTTTGAACAGCGCATTGAGAAGGGTGCAGCAGAGCTGGTCGTCGCCCCTTGCCAAATCTTTGGCCAACAAGAACACAGCAGTGCTCTGCATTACCCCATCATGGATGGACCCTGGAGATATAGTGTGGGAGGGGGGATCTTGGGCTTGATTTGGGCCTGGATTAGGAGGGGGGGATGAGTCCAAACATTGTTGTTTGTAGAATCAGTAGGGGCCCCGCCAGAGTTCGATAAATTGGGGAAGGATTCTTGGGACAGTAGAGGAGGTGGCTGTGTAGTGGTTTTCTTGGCAATTCCCAGTTTCTTGTTGTCTAGAATTTGCTGGACAGTAGCTTTCCTGATGGGGCAGCTGGGGGAGACAGCAAGGGCTTTCCCCTTGCAGAGAGCACATTTAGGATTGCTGCTGTTGGTACAAGCCCTGTAGCCATGTTCACCAGCGCAGATGCTGCAGACAGTTTCCTCGCTGGTGCGTTTGCTGATGTTATGGCTGAAGGCATAGCACTTGAAGCACTGAGTGATGTTGACAAACTTTACCATTCTAACTTGGCCAGGTGTGCATTTGGTGCCAAAGTATTTCAAACCTTGGTCACAGACGAGCTTGGATTCTTCAGGAGATTCCAGGATTAGTTTCAGCGACTGCTGGTTGGAAGGGACTTTGGCAAACTTGTATGCCTTGAGGACCTTGAACCCGGGGCTGTCTTTGTTGATCCCTTCCACGAGGTCCTCGGCAGTATACTCACGCATGATGCTGTTGATTCGAGCAACAAACACAGACCTCTGGGCCTGGAAGTTGTCAGGGAGGATGAGGGTGATACCCTCATTGATGAGTTTGTCTAGAACGTCTCTCTTTAGTAGTTGTAGTAACTCCTCTTCCGAGGAGAGCTGTAGTGCACCAGTGGGGGCTGGGAATATGACCACAGGTGCAACATTGGCATTCATAAGAATGCAGTCTAAAATCTCCCTTTTGGACTTCTGGTCATCAGTGACTCGAAGTCTGACTCCAAAACTATATCCCCAAACTATATCCACTCCAAAATTATATCCCACCTGCTTTTAATATTTATGTCTTTATCCCATCAATCCCAGCTGCTATACAAACTTTCAGTCTACCAACTGCCTCATTCACTTCCCCCACACTCACAACTGGCTCTTCCTCACTCGCACAAGATGTTTTTCCTCCTTGGCCTACACAAGTAATCACAGCTTCCCTATCATCATTAACATTTAACAATTCCTCAAAATAGTCCCTCCATCTCCCGAAAATCTCTTACTCTCCATTTAATAACTCTCCTCTCATATTTTTAACTGTCATATCTATTCGTTCCCTAGGCTTTCTCAACTTATTAATCTCATGCCAAATTTTTTTCTTAATTTCAACACAATGTGTTGATAACTTCTTACCTACTCCCTCATTTGCACTCTTTTTACATTCCTCTGCCACTTAATCTGTGTTTTTCTCTCCCTAAAGTCCTCCCTCCTTGCATCACTTGTACTTTGTAAAAAACTCTCATATGCTAAGTTTTTCTCTCTTTACGTCATCATTCCACCAATCGCTCTTGTTCCCTCCTGCACCCACTTTCCTGTAACCACAAACTTGTACTGAACAGTCCAACAGTATATTCTTAAACCTACCCCATACATCTTCTATGCCATTGCCTATACTCTCACTAGCCCATCTATCCTCCAATAATTCTTTAAATCTGACCCTAACTACCTCCTCCTTTAATTTATAAACCTTCACCTCTCTCTTACTTGTTGCTTCTATTTTACTTGTGTCCCATCTACCTTTTACTCTCAGTGTAGCTACAACTAGAAAGTGATATGATATATCTGTTGCCCCTCTATAAACATATACATCCTGAAGTCTTTTATTTATTTCTGTTGCGTCTGCAGTATTTACACAACTTGTTTCTGCTGTGTTCAAGCAGACTGTTTCTTCTGGCATAATGTGAGCTTTTTGCTGAGGCCAGTTAATTTCATTAGAGAGCCAGATCGGTCCGTGGAGCCATAATTTATTATCCACAAACTTCTTGAGTGGACACCACGTGACAACATGTCAGCTGGATTCTCTTGGGTAGAGACGTGGAGAAAGAGATAATCTCTCAGCATCTCTTTTATTTCTGCTACTCTGTTCTGTACATAGACCAACTTACTCTTATTATTTCTTAACCACTGGAGAACTGCTTCATTATCACTCCAGATCACGGTTTTTTTCAATAGTGAGATGATCAAGTACTTTGTTGAGATAGACAGCTAATTTTGTACCTACATAGAGTGCTTTCAGTTTCAATTGTGGTACTGTTCTAACCTTCAAGGGTGCTACCCTGGCCTTTGAAGTAATTAGTGTACTTCCTTCAGCATTACTCATGTAAGCTACAGCGCCATAACCTCTGGTTGACGCATCACAGAACACATGTAATGTGTACTTGCTTCCCTCTTGACCTATTTGTCTGGGAAATTTAATTTGATGAAGTTGTTTAAACTCCTTGGATATTTCATCGTATGCTTGACTCATTTCTAGAGACAAGTTCTCATCCCATCCAATTTTGAGTTTCCATGCATCTTGCATAAGCATTTTACCTTTTATGGTAATTGGTGAGACGAGTCCTAGAGGATCAAAACATTGTGATACCTCTGACAGTAAACTACGTTTAGTGAGTGTACTGCATGATTTATTGTTTATCCTTTTGAGACTCAAAGTATCTTCCTGTGTGTTCCAATTAAGTCCCAGCATATTGTTGCAATCAGGAATTTCAGTTTCAGGGAAATCTTCTTTAATAAGTTCCCTGAATTGCTTTGAATTAGTATTCCACATCCTTAGAGGCATATTTGCTCCTTTCATCTCCTTGTTAGCTTCTCTGTATAAGGATTTCAAATCCTCCTCTTTATTCACAGTACCTTGAAGATTTCTTCAAATGTGTATTTAGAGTAGCTTCTAGTAAGAATGGAGAGGATGTTGCACCAAATAATACTGATTTGAAACGATAAGTTTTCACAGGACTTTGAGGATCATGTGAATTTTCAGGCCACAAGAATCGACTATAATCTCTATCTATATCTTCTAGTCCTACTTTTAAGAAAGCTTTGGAAATATCAGCTGTGTAGGCATATGGGTTTGTGCGAAATTTCATAAGCACGTCTCCAAGCTTCTCAGTTTGTGAGGGTCCGGTCATCAGACAGTCATTAAGACTTAAATAACAAAAAAGGCACAATACCGTGACTGGAACGATACACAAATAACCCGCACATAAAAGAGAGAAGCTTACGACGACGTTTCGGTCCGACTTGGACCTTTGACAAAGTCACACTTTGTGACTTTGTCAATGGTCCAAGTCGGACCGAAACGTCGTCGTAAGCTTCTCTCTTTTATGTGCGGGTTATTTGTGTATCATTAAGACTTGCTACATCTTTATTTGCACGTGCGCTGCAATTATATACAACACGTAGTGGAGTGGTTTCAGTATCTTTTCTGACTCCATGGTGCGGGAGATAATGAGCTTCTGTCTTCAACTTATCTTCGACTACTTCCTCAATTAATTTATTGTCCAACTGTTCTTGTATGATATTATCATAGACAGTAAGTAGCTCTGGATTCTTCCTGAGCTCATGTATTTGTGCTTTCATTTGTCCGAAAGCCATGCGATAATTGCTAGGCAGATATGGTGGATTTAATTTCCATGGTAACCTAACCCAATACTGTCCATCTTTATATTTGACAGTGTCCAAATATTGGTTATAAGTCTGAGACTCTTGTGGGCTTCGTTTATTTACATCAATACCTATCGCATCTAAATCCCACAACTTATCAACTGGTTCATTCATTTCTTTCAGTAATGATAATTTTTTTCTGTGGTACATGATCAGCGGTTAGTCTTGTAACTAGTACATTTTCCACTGAATCAATATCAGCTTTTTTCCCACTTTGAGAGGGAATGGGACCACATATCATGTGGCCTCCTGCTGTTTTCAGCAAGTGAACATCATGTTTACTTACTATATTTTGCACAAAACAGTGATAATAATCACTTCCAATGATTAAATCAATTGGACTAATTGTGTCCGTCTGTATGTCAGGACAGGCTAACTTGACCTTAGCTGCTTTCAGTGCAGCAACTGTTTCTTTTAATCCCTGGATCTGCACAGACTTAGGCAAATTATCTACTACCACAGCTTCTACTGTCTTTTTCCTGTTTCCTAGACCAACAGTGATTCTGGCTAGGTCATATGTCTGTTTACCAGAATTGTGGAAAAAACCAGCTATATCTAACTGTATTTTGGCATAGGGCTGTTTATTCAGTTTCTGCAACACTGATCTTCTTATGAAGGACCTTTGTGAGCCTTGATCAAATAGTGTTAGCACATTGGTTTTGTGTAATTTATTAGATAACTCAACTCGATCTATCGGGAGAGCAGTTGCTTTAAACTTATCTCTCACATTTAATGCTGTTGCTTGTTGAGTTCCTGATTCTGTGGAAGTCTTCTGTTGTTCAGCAAAAATATTTGGGCATAATGCTGTATGATGCATACCCTGGCATTTAAAACACTTCTTCAGTGAGCATTTTCCTCCCTTGTGTTCACCTAAACACTTGATGCACCTTTTCAGCAGATGAACACGTTGTTTACGTGCTTCCATTGATGTGTATTGAATACAATACTGTGCCCAATGTGTTCCATCACAAAGTACGCATTTTGGAGTACGTTTATTTGTGACAGTCTGTTTACTGTCTGTTGTATTCACAGCTTGATAAATGCCTATATGGGATTTCCCATTATGTGGTTTAGTGGGAGTAGGTATACTCTTTTTATACTGAGTTGAAGGTTTGTTGTCCTCGGGATTTGTGGATTTTTCATCTTTTCTCGTTGCTTGCATGTATGAAACTATTGTTTGTAAACCATTGCTAATTTCTTCACAAGTGAAATAGCGTTTATTGAACATAATATTTAATCGTTCAATAGTTTGTGGTGACAACTTATCCTGCACAATACCACTGATAAACCAATCACATTTTCTTAGGTCATATTTAGCACCTAGAGATCTGAGACTATTGTCTAATGTGATTCTAACTGCCTGTAAGTCTGAAAAACAATGTTTGGGTGGCTTCAAGCTTGATATTAAGACTGCATGTCTAACTCTGGCCTTGTCATCATCGAAGTAATTGTCTGCTAAGACACGTAAGGCTATTTGATAATTGCCTTTAACCACCGGAAATGACTTAATCAGTTCATAGGGTTCTCCCTTCACAAGACATTTAAGATAATTGAACTTAGCAATCTCATCTATGCCAGTTCGTGAATTTACTATGGACTGAAACCCAATAATGAATTCTTCATAATTATGACCTTGGAAAATAAGTAATGACAAGGGAGGTAAACTTGGTAATGGTACACTTGTTGTTGTTACAGGTGTAACAGGTGATTGACCACTAGTTACAGTAGGTCTCTGTGCCAGTTTTGCGGCAGATAGCCTGTACTCCTGTCCACCTTAATTGTTGTTTACTAAAAGTATCCAAAACATTTTTAATTTCATCCTCAGATGGATCTGATTCAAGAAAATCCTTTTCATAATGTGTATAGTCTGAATTAATTATTACCAGACGTTGTTTAAGTAATTCAAATTGTACCTCAAGATCATCAAAAACTATGTTTGTATCTTGAGTTAATCCTATACAGACTGAAATTAGATTTTCTAATTGTGTAATCTTAGTCTGTAAAGACTGAAACTGAGTTTTCAAACAAGCCATTTTAATGGTATACTGAAAATTCTAGCACCACACTTAGAGTGTTTATAAAACACTGTACTGCTATAAACAGCTGAGTTTTGTTATGCTTAAGTCAGCAAGAATCGAGTCAGACACAACTGACCTACTAAGCTTAACCTCAGGGTCAATGACCATGAAGGGTACAGAGTACATGTAGCTGGTGATTATGGCTTGAGTTTGCTGTGTCAGCCTGACAATGATTAATCAGAAATAACATTATACACTTCATTCACTATACACTATAAATGTCACTGTATAACTGTAAATCACATGTGAATATTACTTACACATATATAAATGTCCTTTAATATAACAGGTATATCTATAAGAAACTTAAACACAATCTCGTCTCTTAATTTCTGTCTATAAACATTATAAACACTATGTGTATATACACTCAGACAAACTGAGCATCAGTTGGGTTGCTGCTGTAGTCAGCGTTTTTCGAGCTTGGGAGCAGTGGATGCCGGGTGCCATCCCCCGTTTTCTTGTTGGGTGAGTCACCCAGCTCCTGTTTTCTTTGGGTGAATGCTGGGATAGAGCCTGTTTTCTTTTGGCTGCCCATTCTCTGTGATTGAGTCTGGAGGGACTCATTTATACTGATTATATTGTAAAACACTAGTTTTACAGCTTTTTTCGAAGGACCTTGGCTCATTTGTACACTGTAGTACAACATATCTGGACCACAGTGTGGCCTTTATCCGGTTCGAGCACGACCAAAATGTTGAGAAATGGGTTACCAGCTAAGTTTATAATTCTAAATATAGGGAATACTTAGCTGATAAAAGACAGCAAATCTTCTACACAGCCACCCCTGCAGATGAGGTCTTGAATTGTTGTCATGATCATCTCTCAACGGGCTGTAATAGATCATATCATGTAAACAATAAATTTTCCCTAGGGGGTGTTATGTCAGCATATTTCATTCATGGATTGCTGACAAACTTACTTGTGTGGACTCAAAAGTCCGCACCTCACTGCCGACTATAGGTTGATTACAAACTCCTTGCGACTCAAAAACTATGCAGTCCCCCATACTACAAGAAATTCGTAACCTACCTTGCTCTTGTAGCGTGAGCTATGGTGTTCTTCACACCTTCGACAGGTATCGGTGACTTGATAGAAGCTGAAGTGTCCTTGGATGTCCACGTCTTCCATAGTCTAGGAATACGCACACTGGTACACTATGTTCCAAAAGATTTGTCTTTATTGCTCACAATCTTATCACTGAAGAAGCTGATCACACTTCTCTTAAGTGTTTATTGTGTTTTGTGAGATACTTTGTTCACACTAATGCACAGATCAGTGTTCTTTGTTGGTTATCCTGGCGTCAGTGTGACTCTCAGTAGAGTGAAAAGTAATCTGAAGACGCCACAACCTCCTACACCGTCACTGCCCCTAGCACATAAAGGAATAGCTGACCTAGTACTTTTTGCATCCTTGCCACTTCCTCCATGAAGCAAAGCAGAATGCTTATTTCTTGCTGTCTTAAGCATAGACAACAATGTCCACTATCTATACCATGGTGATAAAGTGGGAGCAGGATTTTCTTAATTGTTCTGCTAAGGTAAGAGATGTAGATGAATGGTTCAAAGAACCGACACGTTGTTAAATTAGACACATGTGCAACTCTTGGGTATCTTTATTGAGGAAACGTTTCGCCATCAATCTGATGGACTGACCACATCGAGTCAAGGTTGAGGGACTGATTACCTCATTCTCCTCCTGTTCAAGTTTATCCTTTGTATGGACTGATGAAGCCACTGTGTGGCGAAACGTTTTCTCAATAAAGAAACCCAAGAGTTGCACATGTGTCTAATTTAACAAGGTAAGAGATGGACTGTCTTTTATTAAAATACACTTTGCAACACTGGAGTCTTGCACAGAGCCTCGGTCGCTTGACCACGTCGCATACTGGTACTACATCTGGGATCAATTACTTGCTTTAGAAGTAAACAAGATACTTGCCCCTTCTGAGAGGGCTGGGCCCCTCAGGGCTGAAAGGGGCTGAAAGGGGCTGAAATGGGATGAAGGGGGCTGATACCCCCCTCCTGGAGAAAATTTCTCCACAACTGTCATTACTTCCTATATCATATCTTGAATACTTATTTATTCTTTTTTTTCACTAGCCAAACCCCTTTCTATGCAAAGTTCAGTCAAAGGCCCCTAATATCATTTTCACCTGGCACCCCAAATTTACCTATCACACCCTCTATAAACGTTTCTCCTACTTTAGCATTTAGGTCTCTCTACCACAATTACTCCCTCACTAGGTTCACAAGTTCCTACACACTCTCTTAACAACTCCGACAATCTGTCTCCTCTACACTTCTCTCTTTTCCAGGTGCATGCACACATATTATGACCCACTTTTCGCATTCAACCCTTATTTTAATCCACATTATCCTTGAATTTATAAATTTATATCCTCTCTTCTCCTTCTGTAACTGATCCTTCAACATTAATGGTACCGCTTCATTAGCTCTAACTCTCTCAGATACTCCTTTCATAATCCCATTTATTTCTCCCAACTGAAACTCCTCTACCCCGTTCTGCTTTGTTTCGCTTAGGGCCAGGATTTTCAATTTCTTTTCTTTCATAACATTAGCAATTATCTCTTTCTTATCATCCACACTACATCCATGCACATTCAAATATCCCAGTTTCACAAAGTGTTTCTTCTTCTCCTCTTTAGTAATTTGTACAGGAGAAGGAGTTACTAGCCCATTGCTCCCAGCGTTTTAGTCGCCTCCTACGACACTCATGGTTTTGGAGGAAAGATTCTTATCCACTTCCCCATGGAGAATAGAGGAATTAAAGAAAAGCAGGACCTATTAAGAAAAAGAAGAAAAACCTAGATGTATGTGTATTTACATGAATGTGCACGCCTGTGTAGTGTGACATAAGTGTAAGTCGAAGTTGTCGACTTAAACTCTAATAGAATTCTGCAAACCAAGGACTATTACAATCCATCTAACATACACCAAACCTGCTATGGTCATTGTTTTATGATAGGTGTATCAATGTGTGAGGGAAAAGTTCACTAAATAAGAGTGGAAGACTGAATGAGTGGTGGAGATAGTACGACTGGTAGTATGACTGTTCAGAAAGGTGTATGTAAGCAGCTACCTTCCACCCTCCTCTCCACCTGGGGGAAGTCAACAAGGGACTCTTACTGACGGAGGAGCATCACTTGGCTTCCTGCACTCATCAAGTTGGTTAGTTATTTCATGCTTGAATTTTATATTAATTTACTATAGACGAGAGATCTACTCTTCTTATGATTTTTAATTTGTTTGTCTGGACTTCTTTCGATTTACATTAATAACGCAATGTTTAGTCATCACCAATTCTTTCTTCAGCTTTTCATGTGAGTGACTTCTTGCCTGGTTCATAATTAACTTTTATTTTGTAATAAAGTTGGTAGAATTACCGAAAATATGTAAAGTAAAAGGACACAAGTGCAACTAATGTGACATTTATTGTGGCAACGTTTCGCTCTCCAGGAGCTTTATCAAGCCATTACAAACAATACATGGACACAGAGGGTATATAAAGGCTCAGAGTGAGGTGAATACTAGTGAGGTACCATTTCGATGTTCACTAGTGGTAGTAGTAGTAGTAGTAGTAGTGGTAGTGACAAAAGTAATACAATATGGTAGAGCAATTAATTCGTACATGAGTAAAAGGATATAAAAGCTATTACTTGGGTAACATAAAAATAGGTTGGACAAATATAAACTGGAATGAGGCAGCTTGTTTCAGTGTTCACTCTCTGTGCTTTGTGTAGTATAACAGGAGAGACTATGTGATGGCAGGGTTTACTGTTTTCAGGAGGATTCTTGCTAAGACTTCGGAGATGGTGAAGCTGCCGTTGTTTTGTTTAATTGTATTCGAAACAGCGATCAGTGCTGATTCAAGGCACTTGTGTGTGCGGAAATTAGTTTCTTTGATCACTAATTGGGCGTCTCTGAATTTCATAAGATGATTGGTGGAATTTCGGTGTTGTACACAGGCGTTGTTTAAGTTGTCGTTCCTACATGCGTATATGTGTTCATTGAGGCGGGTGTCGAGGTTTCTTGCTATTTCACCTACGTAGATCTTGTCACAGCCTCCACAGGGTATAGTGTAAACTCCTGCATTGACTGGTTCGTGGTGCTTGGGTTTTGTCCTGGTTAGATCCTTTATTGAAGTGGTAGAAGCGATGGCGACTCTGGTGTTAGCTTGTGAAAGTACTTTTGAGACGTTTAGTGCAACCTGGCTGTTGGGAAGAATTATAACTTTGTTGGGAGCGGTGTTGATGCGTGGAGAATTGATGATCTGAAGAGCTCTTTTCTTGCAGTCTTTGATGAAAAAAGAAGGAAATTGTAACTCAGTGAATGTTTGGTGAATGTAAGTACATTCTTCGTCAAGAAACTCAGGACTACAAATTCGGTATGCTCTTAGGAAAAACCCGATGATGATGCCTCTTTTGGTCTTGGTATCTTGACTGGAATAGAAGTGTGTGAGATCATTTTTATTGGTGGGTTTCCGATAAACTTGAAATCTTAGGTTGTTGTCTACTTTGTGAATGAGGACGTCGAGGAAAGGTAGCTTGTCATTGGACTCTTCTTCTAGTGTAAACTGAATCGCTGGTTCAACTGCGTTGAGCCTTGCTTGAAGATCCCGTATATCAAAACGTTTTGGAGTTATTACGAGGACATCGTCCACGTAACGTAACCAAGTGACGCTTGAAGGGATGATGTTGGCGAAGTGTTCGGACTCTAGGTGTTCCATGTATAAGTTGGCTAGGACGGCACTTATTGGGGACCCCATTCCCATTCCCACGCATCAACACCGCTCCCAACAAAGTTATAATTCTTCCCAACAGCCAGGTTGCACTAAACGTCTCAAAAGTACTTTCACAAGCTAACACCAGAGTCGCCATCGCTTCTACCACTTCAATAAAGGATCTAACCAGGACAAAACCCAAGCACCACGAACCAGTCAATGCAGGAGCTTACACTATACCCTGTGGAGGCTGTGACAAGATCTACGTAGGTGAAACAGCAAGAAACCTCGACACCCGCCTCAATGAACACATATACGCATGTAGGAACGACAACTTAACGCCTGTGTACAACACCGAAATTCCACCAATCATCTTATGAAATTCAGAGACGCCCAATTAGTGATCAAAGAAACTAATTTCCGCACACGCAAGTGCCTTGAATCAGCACTGATCGCTGTTTCGAATACAATTAAACAAAACAACGGCAGCTTCACCATCTCCGAAGTCTTAGCAAGAATCCTCCTGAAAACAGTAAACCCTGCCATCACATAGTCTCTCCTGTTATACTACACAAAGCACAGAGAGTGAACACTGAAACAAGCTGCCTCATTCCAGTTTATATTTGTCCAACCTATTTTTATGTTACCCAAGTAATAGCTTTTATATCCTTTTACTCATGTACGAATTAATTGCTCTACCATATTGTATTACTTTTGTCACTACCACTACTACTACTACTACTACTACCACTAGTGAACATCGAAATGGTACCTCACTAGTATTCACCTCACTCTGAGCCTTTATATACCCTCTGTGTCCATGTATTGTTTGTAATGGCTTGATAAAGCTCCTGGAGAGCGAAACGTTGCCACAATAAATGTCACATTAGTTGCACTTGTGTCCTTTTACTTTACAACTTTTATTTTCTTCTCAGCCTTGCTCTATGGTTCGGGTCACCAGACATAAGCGACATGAGAAGAGCAGATGAGACCAGACTAGCAATTTCCAACTAATTTTAAGTCACTGATAATGAATATCATGGCTAAAATTGTTTGTTAGCTGTACTTTTCAATATAAACCTACGTGTTACAACAGATTCCAACAGGCTTGTGACAGTGTGTTTCTTACCACACTCACAGTCTCTCTGACCTTCATTATTGTTCCAGCAGTCATAGACGGTGGTTGTGCTGTGCAAGTTTATGTTTTGAAGTGAAAGGTAGGTGATTATCTTAGCCAAACACTTTTTAAACTTATAATAAATATTCACTGACCAAGCTAATGATATGCATGTGAGGCCACCTCGTTAATCATTGGAGCCTGGGATTAAAAAATGTTCAACATCCACCTCCCTGCCTGACAAACTTACTGACGTTCTTCAATAGAACATTTGAGGCAGTTGACAGTGATAAGGAATATGATATTGTTTATTTGGATTTTAGTAAAGCCTTCGACAGAGTACCTCACAAGAGACTCTTAAGAAAAGTGGCAGCTCATGGTATAGGAGGTAAAGTTCTAGCAGGGATTGAGGCATGGCTTACCAATAGAAAGCAAAGAGTTACCATTAATGGAGTGAAATCTGAATGGGGATTAGTCACTAGTGGCGTTCCACAAGGATCAGTTTTAGGCCCTCTCTTGTTCATAATTTACATTAATGACCTTGATGAAGGGATTACTAGTGACATGAGTAAGTTTGCTGATGATACAAAGATAGGCCGTATAATTCACTCTGAGGAGGATATCAATGAACTCCAGGACGATTTGAACAAATTAATGTCTTGGTCTGAGAAATGGCAGATGAAGTTTAATGTGGATAAGTGTAAGGTACTTGCCCTTGGTAATGAAAATAACCCTCGAAGCTATAATCTAGGTGAAGTAGAGCTTGGCCATACAGAATGTGAAAAAGACTTGGGAGTCATGGTAAGCAGAAATCTAAAGCCAAGACAGCAGTGCCTCAGTGTGCGCAACAAGGCCAATAGATTACTTGGATTTATCTCAAGAAGTATAAGTAACAGAAGTCCAAAAGTTATTTTGCAGCTCTATACATCACTAGTGAGGCCTCATTTGGATTATGCTGCTCAGTTTTGGTCCCCTTACTACAGGATGGACATAGACTCATTAGAGAACATACAGAGAAGAATGACTAAAATGATTTACTGTGTAAGGAACCTCCCGTATGAAGATAGACTTAAAGCCTTAAATCTCCACTCTCTGGAGAGGCGTAGAATGAGGGGAGATATCATTGAAGTGTATAAGTGGATGACGTGCATAAACAAGGGAGACATTAATAAAGTACTGAGGGTGTCGAACCAGGTAAGAACCAGGAATAATGGATTTAAGTTGGATAAATTTAGATTTAGAAAGGACATAGGTAAGTACTGGTTTTCTAACAGAGTTGTAGATGCGTGGAACAGTCTTCCCAGTGGGCTGATAGAGGTTAGGACCTTGGGTAGCTTTAAGAAGAGACTGGACAAATATATGAGTGGGAGGGGCTGGGTTTGATTGGTGACAATGGGTACGGGAGTTATTTCTTGAGTAGCTTTAGGTAGATGTCGATTTGATAAGGACCTGCCTCGTATGGGCCAGTAGGCCTTCTGCAGTGTTCCTACATTCTTATGTTCTTATGTTTAAACAAAATTTTGCTACGACTTCTACACATAAAACTGGGGATCACGATAAGCTTTGTAAAAGCTATGGACAAATCTGGTCAGGGATTCAAGCATTTAACATCAAAATTCCCCTCACTGAGTGACGGTAAGAAAAAGAGAGGGAGTCTTCAATGGCCCTCAGATTCGAGAGCTTCTTAAAGATGGTGACTTTAAATTAGTCCTTCATGGGGAGGAGAAAGCTGCTTGGGAAGCATTCAAGTTAGTGGGGAAAGAATTTCTCGGAAACAGAAGGGAAGGCAACTATGAAGATTTGATGGACAACTTCATCAAGGCTTACAAGATCATGGGATGTAACATGTCACTTAAAATCCACTTTTTTATACTTACATTTGGACTTTTTTCCAGCGAACTGTGGGGTAGTTAGTGACGAACATGGTGAAAGGTTTCAAAAAGATATTTCAACCATGGAAAAATGGTACCAGGGCAAATGGGGCACAAGAATGCTTGCAGACTATTGCTGGACATTGGCAAGAGATGATTCTTCAGCTCACTATAAGCGTCAAGCAAAAAGGCAGAGAGTAGGTGCGGATTAGAGTTTAAAACATACTGACACATATTGTACGTTACAGTAATGAAATATTACACGTCTCATATCTTGAAATCTATTGCCAATAAGCATTTTTCAAGGTGATATTTAGATTCAGGACATGAAAATATATAAGAATAAACTAATCTCATTTAAGAAGCATACAACTTTTCAAAACTAAATTGACCAGTGAATATATCAGAAATTTGATATTTCATATTCTTGCTGTTCCTTCACCTTTGGGTTTATATCTACATTTCTACATCATTTCGAGAACTTTGCTGTTTTACTACTTCTGTACAAGCCTACGGTCTCTTCAAAGCCCTTATCTTGAGAACTCTGCTTTTCCTATTCTACCAGGACGGAGCTACTCTTTCTACAACATTCCATGTTTGAGAAACTTGGCCTGTTCCCTCTACCTCTGTTGCCGATCTTCAATTGTCTACCACTGGTTCAGTTAGGACGAGTTCATAGCTAATTGTTTTATATTTTTAGAGAGTTGCTTATATTTAATAAAATTTGTTTATCTTATTTTGCTATAATTTACTTTTCTATATTTTCTTTTCATAAGGAGAAGGGGGGTTCCATCAAATATTTTGAGGGTCTGAAGAGTCCCTTACACCTTCACACAAAGAATCACTGTCATATTCACTTAGTCTACCAATAAAAATAATCACCACTGTGGAGGTGCATTTCAACATATCAATTTTCGAAAATATCGATTTCGTTTACCAAAGAGTTTCCTTGAAGCAAATCCTTCCAATAGGTATTGTAAAACTGCAGAAGACTTATTGCCAACAATTACTAAGGAAACAGGAAGAAAGCCCAAGGGGAAAATAAGAATCTTATTATTATTATTATTATAATCAAGGGGGAAGCGCTAAACCCGGAGGATTATAAAGCGCCTGGGGGGGGGGGGATGCGGAAGGCATTCAGGCTTAATTCGGGGAACTGGAGCTCAGATCCAATTCCCTAAATCAAGAGCCCCTCACCAACATCAAGGAACCTTCCTTGAGGGGAATAAGAATCTTAGCTTTAGCTTTTAGTCTTACAGTTCATATGAATTTGCAAAGACAATGTTTGGATATGGATTGAGTTACACTGTGCAGACACCTCCTGGACTAGATTCTTCCCCAAACCATCTCTGACGATTACCTGGAAGAAAACGATCACGCAGTTTCCTAAACCCATCAGGACCCAAAGAAACCTGATTGAAAGCTTCTTATACCCACGCAAATCCGCAACTAACCAACCATAGAAAGAACACATAAATAATTGAAAAGTCGTTAACTACCCTTCCCGGCTTTTGTTCCAATGGGGCCAATTGTCTGCTGATAGGGAGAGCACTGTTTAGATACACAGTCAAAACCTAACGCTTCAGCCCTCTATCGTAGGGGTTCTTAAATGGAGATATCGAGGGTTGAAGGTAGACACACTTGTTGGATGGTTACGATATATTGTCAGACTGAGAGGGTGGGAACTGGAGCCCAGTGCCTTGCCTGTCTTCGCCTGGGTGTCTACGCCGAGTGAGACCGGGGCAGAGGTACGAACGTACACATGCGCATCCCGTGACGTCACACAAGGTCACAGGCCTACAAGGGATCTCCTATCTAAAGCACATGGATGATACTAATATGCTATGCTATATAACTCAGGGATCAGCAACTATGCTGACAGCTCGGTCATGTTACGTATGTCGTCTCGACATACACTACTTTCTATAGGCTGAACAGGCAGGCGGATCTGGGCTGATTCTATACAATAACAAATTCATATATAAATTAGAACTAATGGATGGTATCATAATGAATTTTACGTAATGGGTGTTAACGTAATCATTACAAACTATAAGAACAAATCATTATACAATATGGATGGAATTGATCGATCGATCTGTATTCATGCACTCTACGGATTCTGAGGAAGAATAAATATATATATATACAAGGTGAAATTAACAGCAAAGGCATCTGGTGCGCACTCAGACTATTACTGTCAAATTCTCAGAATACGGAGGGAACGTGAACACGAAAATTTCTGACAAACTGACCAGCTAATAACAAAACACACAGCTGATAATTTCATTCATCTCGGACTTAAACCCAATTCTGCGAGGGTAAGGTTTATGTATGCAGAATGGTTATCATCTCTGGGAGGATCGAATTCCTCTGCAATGACTAACACATGCCTTGACTGAGAACAGTCTGAACGAGTATCTACAAAAGATACAGCTACAATCACTAGTGACTGTGGAATTACTAACTCGTCTGCTAGGAGTACTCAACTCGACTATTCGATACAGTAATTCTTGGCTCATTACAAAGTCACTAATGGGTGCTGGTGGCTTCACAGTAAGAATAAGATCTTCCTGGAGCAGGAATCGAATCACCAGAACACAAGGGATTGGTTCTTTGGGCATTTTTGACATCCTTAACAGTAAATGGAGGATCTGCAGTAACTACACTAACGTGTCGCGATAAAGCATCTGCGACTACGTTCGACTTGCCAGGTAAATGTTCAAAAGTGGGATTGAACTCTTGGATAGTCAAGGTCCATCTGGCTAACCTTCCAGTAGGCTGTTGGTTCTGGAATAAAGGTATCAGTTCTTTCTTACTGGAGGAATGAACAAACTCGGTGGAGTGGATGACTTCCCCCAGTTGAAAAAATTAACGCTATAACACGCAATATGAGCATGGGAGAACGAATCTACTATCTCAAACTGCAAGCACAGGAGAAAAGAAATGAACACGGTGAACAATGCTGATATTCAATCTGAGTCGCACACAGTGACACGTGGTATCAGCTATAAAGAAACTACACTTACAAACGTTAACATGTGAAAGTTACTCGAGAAATAACTTCTTACAATGCACTGATTACTGTCAACTAGGATGGGATCACCATCTGGAACATTAGGAACAACAACAGACACTCTAGTGAGAACACTAGCTGTAACAGAGACGTCTTTCTGCAGACAGCATGTCACATCAACAAGAGATGCCATTACTAGTTTCAAGTAATCGTTTTCTGACAAGGCATCCCCTGTGGAGAAACTACTACTCGAACTAGCAGTCATTGCAGGGATAGGCTGTGCACTCAAGGCAGTCTGAGTGTCCTCGGACACTTGAGGCAACGGAACACTATCTTGCAAGTCTGAAGGTGTAGGTGGAACACAGATGGGAGTGAGAGAGTTACTAGTGCCTGACCGAATCTATAGGAACTTAATCTGAGCTTCACATTTCGCAGCACTTTAACAAATCTCAGATACAAGCTATGAGAACAAACACATTGCTCAGGGACTAGGTATTGTCTTTCAGTCGGTAGGGAAATGTTGGTACTGTGGACTGATTCATATTGACTTGGACTGGCATGATACACTAAGTGAACGTTCAAAAGTGACTGGGACATCTTCTCAGTGAAATTACTGAAGGGCATAAGTCAAAAAAAAAAAAAATAGAAAGAATAACACAATAGGCTTAAACGGGAAGAAAATACTTAACGACTCTGCATAAGTAATTAAAAATTGACAGGTCACACAGTAAGTAAAGAACTCACACAAGAAAAATATGCAACGTAACAAACAACACTTTGAAAATCAAGAGAACTTGTGCTTTACTCAAATCTAATTTGCTCAACTTTTACTTTAAATTGAATGATTGGCACAGTGAGTTGTCTTTACTTTCAATGCAACAGGGAAATACACAATAAAATGATAAAATGGACTCAATAAAACTTGTGCAAAAATGAAACAGAGGCACAATTCACTGAAATAAAATAAAATGACACAGACAGAACAAAATATTATGCACAGAACAGAGCATATGAAACTGCACTGAAATAAACTGTAGCAATATTGCAAATAATTGCTAATAAAAAAAACACTGCTTAGAATCTCTGCAAGAAAAACTTTAGTGGCAACACAATATTTGCACAAGAACTATTGCAAAATGAATCAATGTGAAATAATAAAAATTATTACACACACAAGAAAAGAAATATATCAAGAAATGAACACTTTAACTCTTAACTGCACTCAAGCAACACTTAACAAGCAAAAGAACAATTTACTCTAAAAGAAAAACTTAAAAATTGCACTAAGAGTGAATTTGTTCAATGAAACATGAAAAATAATAGGTGCTAAAACACATAACAAAAAAAGTTTGAACACTTACAGTGATGCAGAACACAACACATCAACATAAACACAATACTAGAATTTTCTTGCAATGAAACTTGATGTGTGAAAAATTTTGTAAAAATGATTTCTTGCTTGCACAAAATAATGGCACTACTGTCTGTGGAAATAAGACAAATTAGACACTGGCTAAATGAAAGAATATGAACACAAGAATGTTCAACACACAGGGAACAAAACAAGAATACACAAATACTGGGAAGAAAAAAAATATAACAGACAACACTGAGTTGTGATGCAGAATATGAGGTGAAAAATTTACTGAAATACTTCACTGGAATACTGAGAACACAAGGTGATTCTGAAGTGTAAACACAAGTTCTATACTGCTCATATATTGCACACACAACAAAGGAAAAACACTAAGTACTTACTTCAAGTGTATAAAAAGACACACAACACAACAGACATAAGATAATGCACGAAAATTAACACTGAATTAAGGAGATTAAAAGAAATTAATGCAATCAGTACATGATAAACACTGAGTCTGATCAAGAGTCACTGAATGTCACTAAGAGAAAAATCACTGGAAACACAAAAGAAATGTCTCAACACTCGCAAATGTCTCTATGAAAAAAAAATATTATCGCTGTAACGACTTGGTGAAGAATGAGGTTGATGGTAATGGAGAGTAGAGGATTGTTTATGTCGTCTTGCTGCTGTCCTCTGCGCACGTGATCGTAGAATTGCGCTTACATCGACGAGAGACACACACAGGAGGCTTTTAATGGTGGCGCGAAAACACACTCTAGCTCTTGACCCCCTATGTGGTCCTTAAAATATGGTGCTACAACCCTTAGTAGTGCACCAAAACACTGAAGAAGTTAGGTGAGTGGGTAATGGCTGAGTGAGGCGTCTGAGGCCGCGTGGTGAGTGTAGTTGGGTTTGTGGGTTAACAGGGCTGAGACCGGCAATGGTGCGACACACGCGGTCTTGGGTGGCTGGGTCTATGGGTTGAACGGCGTAAGCCCCACTGAGGACAGCCACACTGCCGCGAAGATAATTCTAAGCCGACTGGCATAAAAACAACCCACAAAATACCACAACACCACAAGGATGAAAAAGAACACTCAGAATTGCTTGGAGCTTGAATCACAAGCGATGAAGACTACTCACATGGCTTGCTTGAGTACTGGGGTAAGACACCTGGGCTAGTTGCTAGCTGGCTTATCTTAACCTTTCACACAGAATAGCTTGATAACTTCACACGATGAGCACAGCAGAGGTGGAAGCTGGCTTGGCAGGCAAAAGAATTGGATGGGGTAGGCTAGGCTGGACTAGGACTCCGCTGTTCTGACTCCCCCACCACAGACTGGAAGCTGGCTTATTTTGCAAACTCGGGACAACCCCTCGGGAGTGATGCAAATAAGCAGATAAACACTAATACAAAGAGACTGACCAGTGAATGGTGTAGAAGCTGGTAGGAGCTTGGGCGGGAGAACTAGCTTGAGGTAGCTGGCTGGCGTTAACCTCGGTAGGCCTACTGGGGACACGAAATGGCCGTCTTGCTGGTCGAAAGAAATCTCCGGAAATCGCTGTAATCGTCAGAATTACAGGCCCTCCCTTGCCACCATTTATCGTAGGGGTTCTTAAATGGAGATATCGAGGGTTGAAGGTAGACACACTTGTTGGATGGTTACGATATATTGTCAGACTGAGATGATGGGAACTGGAGCCCAGTGCCTTGCCTGTCTTCGCCTGGGTGTCTACGCCGAGTGAGACCGGGGCAGAGGTACGAGCGTACACATGTGCATCCCGTGACGTCACACAAAGTCACAGGCCTACAAGGGATCTCCTATCTAAAGCACATGGATGATACTAATATGCTATGCTATATAACTCAGGGATCAGCAACTATGCTGACACCTCTCCCACTACAGGCTTGGGCATCCTTTGAGAAATCCTTGAACTACTTCTTCTTGTTTGCGACGTTTCGTCACTTATTCTCTATGCATGAAACTTAGAATATGTTCGGAAAATACTATTAGGGCTCACTCACAGAGGAGTCGAGTCCTTATGCGTCTAACCCCCCGCTGTATGTACAAGATTAACTACAGGTTGCGTTCAGCAGTCACTGTCCTCGTACACATATCTCACTGAGATATGTGTATGTCGCCTAGAATGTCAGCAATGTCGTCATGGTGCACTGTGTGCACATTCGCGCATTTCTTGGAACCTTATCGAAAACAACGAAAAATACTTTGGCAACACTCGTGATGACCACACTCCAGGTGAAACTGCCCACCTCTTCAATACTGAAGATTCTTGCATTCATCGATATCTGCTTTAGCTATGTCAAAGCCGACAAAATCATCACCACCTTCGTTATGAATGTTCTCAAGGACCGTAACTGCGAAGTGGCTCCTTTCTCTGCATATTAGGCCAAGAAATTGGTGTTCCTAAAATAAAAATAGATCGCGAGGTCAATAGCCAATTGACAGGCAACCCCCGTCTACCACCACCTACACAAACACACTGCAATTTCACCTCTGTGGAAGAAACTGAAATCAGTGACCACACCCCGGCCTCACCTGGAAAAACCTGCTATTCATCACTACACTCTCGATCAAGGACATCATGTTCACAAAAGAACTTGATCCTCAATTCTGAAATGGAACTGTCAAATACTCCTCCGTTTCCCCATACAACTTCACCCCGCGACAAGTCGAAGATTTTGCGAAACAATTCATCGATGACTTCGACAATTATGAGCAACTCACATTCTTTTCAAAGAAGTGTATACAAATTTTAAGAATGGGTCTTTTCAAATAAAACAGTAAACTAATCTCATGAACTTCGGTGCCTACCAGGTGTCCCCAGCCTCCCAGCCTAAAATCTGTTATCCTTCTCCATAATGTGCTCCATAATATGTTCGGCTTCTGGGCTAATCTCTGCTTTTGTTTCTATGATGAAGGAACTGCTCTCCAACGCTGCACTCCGCTTCCCAGCTCTCTCCTTACTTAAGAGTTAGCCATCATCTCCTGAATAAACGTGAACACTTCGAAAGAAACACTCATTCCGACGATCATCTGATGTGCTGAAAGACACGGAAATACGTCGTGAGAAAGGGATCGACCCTTTCTTTCCTATTGAGTGTCCCTCCAGATTTTAATAATTATCACAGTGTCTTATCTGCCCATAATGTCGTTATTACACTTCTTTTATAATTCTTTTACCGAAGATTTTAAGCCAGATACCGCTCTCTTGATCTTATCTAGCAAAAACTGTCAGCTAGTTTTATTCCCTAACGTCTTACGTTACATAGAGATATGCAAAAAACGATATAACTAGGCCCGAGCCCTGGCGGCAAAAGCTGTCGCTTCACACGGTGAGGATCCGGTTATCTATGTTCGCTCGTCAGTAATAATAGGTACCTGTGTGTTAGATGACCTAATTTGCCCGAAATGCTCTGCATAACAAGCAGATTTCTCTATAGTAGTATGTCATTGATGTCAGCTAGGCCTGTATACCATGTACATGTACTAGTCGAAATAAAAATATGATGATTATTATAATTAGAGATACACAATACATTACATAAAAAATATAAAATATTAAAGGTAAATTGTTAACTCCTCTATAAAACGATTTTTGTGTTTCCCTAGAAATCACATTAATTTTTTTAACAGAGTTGTCTAAATTTGTTTTTCACTGACCTAATTATGATACCTGAGTTTGAAGACACTGACCCAATATTATTTCCAAGTACTCTACATGTGATTAATAATATTCTATTTTTTCTTAATATTTTCATTAAAAAATAAAGTCCTAAGAATAAATCTTTGACGCATATTTTTTTATTAGTGTTAATAAACACCTATTATGGCTACATTCACAGATCCAACTTTCCTCACAACCTGATATGGATCTTTCCAATGATGACTTAAGCTGCGACTCTGTCCCAGAATCTGAATATCATTTGCTAAAAAAATAACGAGCCTTCTTTTATTTTTCAGTGGTATTACCTTTTTTGGTATATGAAGCCCATCCATTCTGATTATTATTATAACCAAAAAGAAGCGCTAAATCACAAGGGCTATACAGCGCTATCCCTTCTGAGCTTTTGCTGATGCAGTAGCTGCCCCTCTTCATGGTTCAGTCAACTTTGTTCTTGCCTTATTTAAGTGTTTTTTCCAGTAAGTCACCTAGATTTTGTTGACCAGACCTGTTGAAAAGTGCTCTGAATGTCTCATGAAAAATAATACCTGACTGTTGATAGGTTTATGCTTAAATTCTGATACTCTGTCAGTACAAGTTATTTAGGTGAACAGAAAAGGTTTTAGCAATGTTTCTGCTACAGTTTGAGGATACTTCCTGGAGGGGGGTATAAGGGTAGTATATCAGCGGTACGAAAATATATCTATCACCAGAAAAACTGTCCTAAAATTCGATCAACTCAGTGCAGTGGTTCTTAACCTTTTTAGGCAGTGACACAAAACTCTGTCGAGAATCTGCATGGCAACCCATATGTTCATATCCTAAATTTGCAACATAAGTGAAAAAAATAATCTTCGTCTAAAAGAAGTGTGACAGAAAGAAAACGCGAACGACAAATTATATTTATGACACTAATAAACAGAAATGATAATAATATCAGTAAGAAATATAAAACCTATTTAATCGGTATATTGGATTATTATCGTTGATGTCTGACACTGCATGGTTTTAACTAGCTCCTCAAATCATGGTGAATTAAATGCCAGACTACTTCTTATGAAATGTTCTGACTGCAGATCATTAGTGATGAAAATGCTGCCTCAGAGTAAACTTGTAACAAAGGGAAGGAGCACTTTCAGAGTTTCACCTCTACGAATCTCTTTTTTTCTGGGTAAACTTTGATTCAGAACTCAGCGATTCCTTTTGCCTTTTGAAATCGTAATGAAGTGTTTCGTTACTGTGAACCTCGTCGAGCTGCTTCTCAGTTTGCTGCTGCTGATGAAACTGTTAGGAAGGTTCTCTTGTTCAGTGTTAAAGACGTTTATTGTACAAATATATTTCATCACATTCTCGGGAATATAATAAACAAATTCTATTATAAGCTTGGATGTATGTTGGAGGATGACACTCTGGACACAGATGAGTAATAATGTTTCGTCCACCAGAAGTGCACTCAAGGATGAAGATAATATAGTCTCTAAGTCTCAACTTTACTCTACAAGAACTTCAATTTCCCTAGAATGATGTTAGCTTCTCCTTCAGTCTAAAAATGTTTGATTACGACTTCTCATTGAAATGTTCAATGTTAATTTCATCAAAAAATATCGGCACGATGAGCCACTTGCACCATTCATTTGTGGCCAATGTTGATTCTTTTCAGTTTCAAATTTCGTTTCAAATTTCAAGCAATTGTTGGAGCACCTTTCCTCCTAACAGCCAATTTACCTCAAAATAATACAACAGGTGCACACCGTCCAAATCAAGATCAGAACATATCTGAATGTAGATCCTGGAGTTCAGAGCCCTAGCTTTAATGACATTAACGATCTGAATGATTTGTATCACATTCTGCAACTCTCGTGCCGACCTCTCAGAAGGAAGATTTTCATGGTGATACAGTGAACAATCAGCACCAGCAAATTTTCCTCTGTCATTCTAGCAGTGAAAAACTGACGTTCTCCCAATATTGCTGGTGCTCCTTCACAATAAATTCCACTCAAGATTTGCTGATTCCACTCAAGGCCTTCTTCTTTGAAGAATGGGTCAACAATCTTTAAAATATCTCCATTTTGTGGTGGTGTGTAATGGCCGACAGAAGAGTAATTTCTCTTCCTTTTCTTCAGAGCCTTGATACCGTACGTATTCCATGAATTGGACATCACTAACATCTGTAGACTCGTCCAGCTGGAGACTAAACTGGTGACACATTTTTATAGCAGCAGTCAAGTGGTCCTATATATTACACGACGTGTTCTTAATTCGTTGAATAATTGTTTCCTTTGACAGAGGAATCAGTTCAATTTTCTTTGCAGCTTCACTTCCACAAACTATCTCTAGGGCTGCTGGTTTCACCAGTTCCTTACCAATGGTGTGTAACTTCTTTACTCTTGCACTTTTCCAAGTTACGAAACATTGAAACGATTGATACTTGTCAAACAGCTATGTTGCTGTCATTTCAGTTCTTGTTCTTTCTTTTTCAAAATAACTCCGACCTTTCTTCACAAATGCACTGTGCTGTCTTTCTGAGTTGTTTCCAAGCTTGTTCTGTTTGAATGACTCATTTCTCAAAATTTCCCCACAAATGGCACATTGTGGTTTAAGTCCGCCACGTTGAGTGATTTGTCTGTATCTAAGATCCAGATATTCCTCCTTGTACTGACTCCATCCATGATTTCTAAGTATGAAGTAACCAATGTAGAAACACTAAAGAAATAACTACTTTAATACTAACTAGTTATGAAATAAGAGCAGAAGGAGTACATTAAAAATAATAATAATAATAATAATAATAATAATAATAATAATAATAATAATAATAATAATAATAATAATAATAATAATAATAATAATAATAATAATAATAATAATAATAATAATAAGGATAATAATAATAATAATAATAATAATAATAATAATAATAATAATAATAATAATAATAATAATAATAATAATAATAATAATAATAATAATAATGCTACTATATTTTATAATCCTTTGCAGACTCAATACGAATGATGTGCGACCAAGGGTTACGAACAACTGGTCTGATGGTGTTGAATATTATGAAAGGCTTGCACTTCAGCATCAATATATAATTTTTGCCCCTTTCTTTGGTCAAAATTTCCACACTGTTTAACATACTTATTAACATAAGAAGGAAGTTCTGGAGAATAATACATGTCCATAACGCATTTACATGTTCTACATAATCTCGGTGATCGGTGATTTGTGAAGAGTGTGCTTAACGTAAAGCAACATTACCTAGGGATTTTGGGATTTCGGGATTACTATATTATACGAGATTCGGCCCTGACTTCCATTATACCACAAATTTTTCCAAGAGCAACCCGGTGATCAAACAGTTGATCACTTGCTTTCATCGATATTACTTCACCTCAAGTTCCTGTAAGTTCTTAACTTGTATAATAAAGAACTGCCGTCCTCCAAGATTAAAGCTTGCTGCAGTCACCAAAAAGTCAGGATTAAATTATTTATTGAATAAATCAAGGCATGGCATTATTATATACAGAGAAAGAATGGGGATTGGTGTGATTTGTGTTCCCACCATTACAAATGTACCTAATTATTTATATATGACCTCGATACCCTATACGTCAAGCACTGCACACATCTCCACATGTGGCTGGTAACACTAAGTAAAATCAACTTAGGTTTAGGTTAGGTAATGTTTGTCAGGAAGAAGTGTTTCCTGAAGCGGGAACTGGAGCTTTTTGTCATCTGACCGAGGCCTTCCGATGGCTTAGCGGTCCACCCCTTTAAAAATTTGGGTTATAAGTGTAAAATCAGCAGTGTCCTCTCAGTTATACCCTGTTTGTATCCTGTTATTGCACAAGAATTAATAAACGTCATTAAAATAAATAATTACACGTGTATGAGAGCAATTTTTAATATCTATAATAAATGTATTAAATCTTTAATTTTATTAAGATAATAGAAAAATATTTATATAGTCCCTGAAATGTTATTCACAACATTACTAACTGTAAATGTTTCCCTAACGTTTTTTTTTTTATTCGCCGGTACTCTCCCGGCCCGAGTCTTTTCCAAGAGTGGTGACCCGGCCTTGGCTCCCTATCTGGGAAGTGTCTCGAGACTTAAGTCTCCCATGGGAGAAGGTACAATGACCCCCTCATATTTGGGACCAAGTGTCCCCCGGCCTAGTCACAGTCCCCACCCTCACGGGGCTCGCAGGGAGAAGCTAGGCCTCTGGTCTGCCATCTGTCCCGCCCCAAAGGGGCTAGTGGGGATGGCAGTCTTGTGAGCTGCAGGTGGAAGCAAGCTCAGGCCCTTCCATCCCCCGCTAACATTGCCTAATGACCATAATTTTTATCCAAAACTGTTCTGTAAGAATATAAGAATCCTGTCAGTATGTAATTACTCATAAAAGAAAATGCAGTTCACAAAAATCAACAAAGACAAATGTTATTTATCTTCCATGACAAAATTTACACATTCCATAAACCATCAAATTTTCATAATTATTTGTTTAAACAACTATACAATGTTGAAACATCCTGTGATGTTTATTGAATATCTCCCAGTGGCCCGGCCCATGATCAGACCTCACAGTGGAAAATAACCTGATCAACGAGATTGTTACTGCCGGCCGTACACAATCCAACGTACCACTGACCGACTGGTCAGGTACTGACTTTATGTATCTGTCCATCTCTTTCTTGAAGACAGCCAGTGGTGTATTCTTAATCCCCGTTATGTATGCTGGGAGGTAGCTAAACAATCTTGGGCCTCTGGAACTTATTATGTTAGTTCCTAGAGTAAACACGACACCCCTGCTTATTATCGGGGGAGTTTTGCACCACCTACAAAGAATTTTGCTTTCGTTGGGGTTGATTTCTAAACACATATTCAGGTCTAGTTCCTCAATGTTTTCCAAGTGCAATCTGATGTATCATTCTCGCCTACGTTCCAAGGAGTACAGTGCAAGGGTCTTCAGATGGTCCTAGTAATTGAGGTGCTCGACTGTACTTACATGTCAATGAAAGTTTTCTGAATATTTTCCAGATCTACAATTTTGCCTGCCTTGAAAGGGTTCGTTAATGTACAGAGATAACATGTGACTTGAAGATGACTATAATTAGCTTTGGCTAATTATGATCATTTCTAATTTTAATTCTGTCATTTCTAATTCTATCATTTTCATAGCAAATGTGATAATGAGATTGTTTTGATCTTTTAAAGTGAGATCCTCTGATATTATCACTCCTAAGCCCCAGTTAAATATATTTTTATCCTTACATGTTGAATTACCTAAGATTGATAACACTGGTCTGCATGATTTTTTTATTGACTCTATGGCATCTTTTTCAGTATATATATGGAAAATAGTGATTCATTGTGCTTTTTAATCATCTCTATCACATCAGGTTGTCAAGTTATACGGAAACGTTACGTTTCTCTTTTCGTATAACATAAGTAAATGAGAAAGTGGTATATTACCAATTAAAAATGCTTACCTTATATTGACATAAATGTTAAATCTAATATATTTTTCATTATTTTCAGATTATTAATATGTCTAGAGGCTGCATAAATTCAGCAGACATATTTTGCTGTCTGCGGGCAATACAACTCTTCAAATTCCCAAAGCTGCTACTTTGCTTATTTTGGCTGCAAACTTGGAGACCAGGACAAACCGTTGGCACCACACAAATCTTGCAAGAGTTGCATCAGTAAGCTCCAAATGTGGTCAGTTGGAAAACTTAAATGTATGCCCTTTGGAGTACCAATGGTATGGCAGGAGCAGATGAACCACCATGATGACTGCTACTTTTGTATGACTAAAGTAGCTGGATTCAACAAGAAGACTAAAGATCGCTGAATATACCCAAATATTCCTTCAGCAATAAGGCCTGTTCCACACTGAAGATATTCCTGTACCTGTGCCACCTGAGACATGGCAAATTTCATCAGAGTTTGATACCAGTGATTCTAAGGAGATGGAAGTAAACTATGAACCACCAAGAAATGACGATCCCCAACCCTTCAACCAAGTTGAGCTTAATGACTCGGTGAGAAACCTCAACCTTCCAAAAGAAAGTGCACAGTTACTTGGCTCTAGACTGAAGGAACACAGGCTTCTAGCTCCTGGAACAACATTCGCTTGGTTCTGTCATCGTGAAGCGGAATTCACTCAGTTCTTTGACAAAGAGGAATCTTAAGTTTTCTGTTTAAATATTTCTAGCCTTATTGAACACATGAGGATGTCATACACAGTACATGAATGGAGACTCTTCATGCAACACAGCTGTATCTGTGCCAATTGGCCATAGTGTTCAAATGTCAGAAGCTTACCCGAATATGAAGACACTAATATCTGCAATGAAGTGCCAGAATCACAATTTTCTTATTTGTGGTGATTTAAAAGTTATTGCTCTCATACTAGGTCTTCAAGGTGAATGCACCAAGTATCCCTGTTTTCTGTGTCTTTGGGATAGTAGGGCAGAGAACCAGCACTTTGAACAAAAAGACTGTTCACCAAGAACCAGCTTCTTACCCGGAAATCACAACGTGAAAACTGTGCCACTAGTTGATCCCAAGAAAATTCTGCTGCTACCACACCACATCAAATTAGTGCTTATGAAAAATTTTGTGAAAGTCTTGAATAAGAATAGAACTGCTGTCAAGTACCTGGAGTCAAAGTTTCCTCGTATAATTAAAGACAAGCTATAGGGAGAAATCTTTGTTGGTCCTCAGATTCGGAAATTAATGAAAGACAATCATTTTGATGAAGCATTAGCAGGTGTCGAGGTGAATGTCTGGTTTTCATTCAAGCAGATTGTCCACAACTTCCTGGGAAACAGACTCTCCCCCGAATATGAAAAATGATCTAAGACCTGATTTCAAGTTTCCAACAACTTGGGTCTAGAATGAGTGTGAAGAAGCAGTTTTTGCACTCACATCTTGACTATTTTCCAAACAATTGTGGGGACTACAGTGAGGAACAAGGAGAGCGGTTCCATCAGGATATTTGCACCATGGAAACTCGATACCAGGGCAAATGGAATGTCAACATAATGGTGGATTACTGCTGGTCATTGAAACATAATGGTCTCGATGCACAGCACAAGCGAAAATCAAAGCAGTTCTCCTTCCTTTGATTCAATATGTAGGCTAACCATTAAGAGCATTTTTTTTTAATAAAATCATTTGATTTAATTCATGTTGATTTGCAGTTCTTAAATCTAAAGTAATATGCTTTTCCATGATTACTTGAATAATTTTAATAAATTAACAATTTAGTAAAAATTCATGTTTTTATTATCATTAATTTGTACTTAAGTCAAAATCCTTACGTGATAGAGCAAAATTTTAGATATTTACAAGCAGCAGCCCAAGAATATGCAAGATCGCAAACATGACAAAAAAAATAAAGACATTCCAGATCCAGACCAGTGTAATATGTAAACATCTTGTGAACAAAACACCGTGGCCTAGCTCCTCCTCCACCCGTTTCTTTTATCCTCTTCCTCCTCCAACTCCAACTACACCTATTCCTTTCCCCTTCCCCTCCCCTCCCATGCTTCCTCCTCCTCTACCACCACCATCTCCTCTTCATATTCCTGTTCCTCCCCCTCCTCCTCCTCCTCCTCCTCCTCCTTCACCGCTTCCTACTCTTTTTTTTCACCATTTCTCCTATCGAAATCATCTCGACCCTTCGCCTCATGCTCGTTGTTCTCTTCCTCATCTTCGTTACAATGATGATGACAATAATTAAAATAATAGTAATAATAATAATGCTTGTAATAATAAAAATAATAATAATAATGATGCTACTACTACTACTACTACTACTACTACTACTACTACTACTACTAATAATAATAATAATAATAATAATAATAATAATAATAATAGTAATACTAATAAAAATAAAAATAAAAATAATAACAATAATCTATGATGGACTAACCTTGTAAATCATTCTGCATAAGATAAGGTGGAGGCTTGATTTTCTTCCTACTAATTGCTGATCAGGTATTCTACTTTGTAATCCAGGTTTGCCTTTGGTGAGGAGAGCAAAGTTGAGAGACTTGAGGAGGCTTATACGTAGCTCAAGTTGATATTAATGTGGAATTTCCTCATTATCATCAAAGGGAAAAAATATACATCCTGTTCTTCATTCTCATATCAGACATAGATTAAGATTTAAACTATAGTATCATGTCCTCTTTTGCAGAGATACTAGAATCACCATGAGAGAGTTATACATTCTAGACACGGTCATGAACTAAGTTTTCTAATGGGCCACGAAAAACAATATGATGTTCAATGAGGAAAAATTTCAGCTACTCCGTTATAGAAAACATGAGAATATCATAACTTGGACGGAGAATACTAAAAATTCTAACCCCACAATACAACGAAAAAGTAAAGTGAAAGCCTTAGTTGTGTTAATGTAATAGGATTTCAACTTTAAGGATGACATTATTACATCTTCTAGGTAAATGAGAGGATGGATAATGACAAGTTTCAAAACAGGGAAAACCATGCAAATAATGTCCCTTTCTAGGTCGGTTGTTTTCTCTAGGCTGGAACAATGCTGTACACTAACAGCCCTATTCAAGGCAGGTGAAATCGCAGATCTAAAGAGTGAACAGGTAACATTTACTGCACATATAAGTTCAGTTAAACACTTTAACTACTGTGAACGTACTCCCTGTAACGCAGACATTATAATCTACAAGGGCAAAATCGTAGAGGGACTGGTCCTAAATCTCCACTCAGGAATCACTCTCTACGAAAGCAAAAGACTAGGCAGACGGTGCAACATAACCCAAATTGAAAAGAAGGTATGTCAAATGTACAATAAGAGACAAGACAATAACAATGCGGGGTAAAGGAACTGTTCAACAGCCTCCCACAATACATAGGAAGAATTACCAATAGAGCCGTGGCTGCCTTCAAGAACTTGTATTAAAATTTAATGAAAGGTGAAGCGACACATCATACTGAGTGTAGTGTCATATCATAGTAAGTGTGGTAACTCATCTTGGTGGATTAGTGTGGTGACACGCCATGGGAGGTGTGGTGACACCACTTTGAGTGAGGTGACACACCATGGTGGGTGTGTTGACACATCAAGGAGGGTGTGGTATCACATCAAGGTGGGTGTGGTGACACACCATTGAGGGTGTGGTGACACACCATTGTGGGTGTGGTAACACACCATTATGGGTGTGGTGACACAATATGGAGAGTGTTGTGACGCAAGATGGTGGGTGTTATGACACACTATGGTGGGGTGTGGTGACACATCATAATGGATGTGGTGACACATCATGGTGAGTGTGGTGACATATCATGTTGGGTGTGATGATACACCATGGGGATGTTGTGACACTTAATGGTGGGTATTGTGACACAGCATGGTGGGTGTTGTGACACACCATGGTGAGTGTGGTGACACACCATGGTGGGTGTTGTGACACAACATGGTGGGCGTTATGACACACCATGGTGGATGCTGTGACACACCATGGTGGGTGAAGTGACACACCATGCTGGGTGTTGTGACACACCATGGTGGGTGTGGAGAAATTTCCCCAGAAAGGAGGTTTCTCTCATCCCTCTCAGCCCCACCCCCCTTCAGCCCCTGAGTGATTCAGCTTCCGGAAGGGGGCTAATAGACTCTCTTACTTTCTGGTAAATAGCTAATCGAAGTCACATGTAGTACCACATGTAGTACCAGCATCATAGTCATGTCACATTCTCAGTGCTAGATATCAGTGTTCATTGCAACTCAAGTGATGACTAAACGAGTGTAATTACATTCTTATCATCAGCAGGAAAATTATGGAAAACCTTGCGCCCATTTTATCTACAATCTGAGACTATAATGAATTGTAATCCATAGCTAGATAACGAAATCTGTCATTTTGTATTGAATACTGTGACGATGTTTAACAAGGAGAGAAATAACGATGAATTCAGCAAATCCTTTGTAAGAAGGGCGAGGGTGAGGACAGAGTGCCCTTCTCTCAGATTGGTTCAAAGGACAGACGTGAAATGAGTGTCAGGCAGGCATCGCTTTCCCCCTTACTGGAAGGAACAAAGGGGCACAAAATATATGTGGGTGAATATTACCCAGCTAAGTCTATTTAAAGACATTAAATGAAATATACTTAGCTCCGGTGGATTCGACTCTCCTGCAGCTGCATCCAAGTCGGTCCCTTTGTTGTGAATCATCATACCCCCACAACAGAGCTGTAGATTGTCGAATATTCATTATAAATTTGCCCCAAAGGAGAGTATATTTCAGCATTTCACACTTAATACGAAATGCTCTGTGGAGTTGTACTCACTTTCTTGGGCTCAATGGCCCACCAATCACTACCTGGAATAGGACAGCCTTAATCACCTTGTACTTGCCTGACTACCGCAGTATTTAATAGGCTCTACAAGCGAGAATAAAGACTTACTGTACCTTGCTTATGTAACTTGAGCTTATGTAACTTGAGCACCAATTATGCCAATATCAGTGACTTGATTGAAAGCTGAAATGTCTTGAGGAATTTTGCACTGTTCTTCACTACTGAGAATGTTCTGTATCACTATTCAGTTCCAAGATTTGTCCATAGATTCATGGTATTTCCACAACAGGAAGACCGGTTACACTTCACTCTGTGATTATTGCTACCGCGAATTTCTAAGATTATCAAAATGAACAAGAGCCAAGAACGAACTAATCACTGTTGTCCTTTCCGGTAAGGGGGGGGGGGGAGCGGTGCCCGCATGACACTGTCTTCGCGTATGTCCTTCTCTCGCCCTCCTTACAAAGGATTTAATGAATTCAGCATTCTTTATTTGCTAAACATCGTCACGGTATTCAGAACAAAATGGCAGTATTTTGTTATCTAGCTATGGCCTATAGTTCATTATAGTCCCACATTGTAGATATAGTGGGTGCAGGGTTTTCCTTAATTTTTCTGCTAAGGATAAGAGAGTAATTACTCTCGTTTGTGACATGCCATGGTGGGTGTGGTGACACACCATCATAGATGTTTTGACATGCTATGGTGGCTGTGGTGACACACCATCATAGATGTTTTGACATGCCATGGTGGGTGTGGTGAAACACCATCATAGATGTTTTGACATGCCATGGTGGGTGTGGTGACACACCATCATAGATGTTTTGACATGCCATGGTGGGTGTGGTGAAACACCATCATAGATGTTGTGACACACCATGGTGGGTGTGGTGACACACCATCATAGATGTTGTGACACACCATGGTGGGTGTGGTGACACACCATCATGAATGTTGTGACACATCATGGTGGGTGTGGTGACACACCATCATAGATGTTGTGACACATCATGGTGGGTGTGGTGACACACCATCATGGATGTTGTGACACATCATAGTGAGTGTGGTGACACACCATCATGGATGTTGTGACACATCATGGTGGGTGTGGTGACACACCATCATAGATGTTGTGACACATCATGGTGGGTGTGGTGACACACCATCATGGATGTTGTGACTCATCAATGGTGGGTGTGGTGACACACCATCATGGATGTTGTGACTCATCAATGGTGGGTGTGGTGACACACCATCATGGATGTTGTGACACATCATGGTGGGTGTGGTGACACACCATCATGAATGTTGTTACACATCATGGTGAGTGACGTGCCTCATCGTGGTGCGTGTCATAACTTCATGGTTGTTGTTTAGACAAATCATGAGTGTTGTGATGCGACATTGTGTGTGGTGTACAATAATAATAATAATAATAATAATAATAATAAAAATAATAATAATAAAAATAATAGTGAACAATTATTATTATTATTTTTATTATTATTATTATTATTATTATTATTATTATTATTATTATTATTATTATTATTATTATTGTAAAGTAAAAGGACACAAGTGCAACTAATGTGACATTTATTGTGGCAACGTTTCGCTCTCCAGGAGCTTTATCAAGCCATTACAAACAATACATGGACACAGAGGGTATATAAAGGCTCAGAGTGAGGTGAATACTAGTGAGGTACCATTTCGATGTTCACTAGTGGTAGTAGTAGTAGTAGTAGTAGTGGTAGTGACAAAAGTAATACAATATGGTAGAGCAATTAATTCGTACATGAGTAAAAGGATATAAAAGCTATTACTTGGGTAACATAAAAATAGGTTGGACAAATATAAACTGGAATGAGGCAGCTTGTTTCAGTGTTCACTCTCTGTGCTTTGTGTAGTATAACAGGAGAGACTATGTGATGGCAGGGTTTACTGTTTTCAGGAGGATTCTTGCTAAGACTTCGGAGATGGTGAAGCTGCCGTTGTTTTGTTTAATTGTATTTGAAACAGCGATCAGTGCTGATTCAAGGCACTTGCGTGTGCGGAAATTAGTTTCTTTTATCACTAATTGGGCGTCTCTGAATTTCATAAGATGATTGGTGGAATTTCGGTGTTGTACACAGGCGTTGTTTAAGTTGTCGTTCCTACATGCGTATATGTGTTCATTGAGGCGGGTGTCGAGGTTTCTTGCTGTTTCACCTACGTAGATCTTGTCACAGCCTCCACAGGGTATAGTGTAAACTCCTGCATTGACTGGTTCGTGGTGCTTGGGTTTTGTCCTGGTTAGATCCTTTATTGAAGTGGTAGAAGCGATGGCAACTCTGGTGTTAGCTTGTAAAAGTACTTTTGAGACGTTTAGTGCAACCTGGCTGTTGGGAAGAATTATAACTTTGTTGGGAGCGGTGTTGATGCGTGGAGAATTGATGATCTGAAGAGCTCTTTTCTTGCAGTCTTTGATGAAAAAAGGAGGAAATTGTAACTCAGTGAATGTTTGGTGAATGTAAGTACATTCCTCGTCAAGAAACTCAGGACTACAAATTCGGTATGCTCTTAGGAAAAACCCGATGATGATGCCTCTTTTGGTCTTGGTATCTTGACTGGAACAGAAGTGTGTGAGATCATTTTTATTGGTGGGTTTCCGATAAACTTGAAATCTTAGGTTGTTGTCTACTTTGTGAATGAGGACGTCGAGGAAAGGTAGCTTGTCATTGGACTCTTCTTCTAGTGTAAACTGAATCGCTGGTTCAACTGCGTTGAGCCTTGCCTGGAGATCCCGTACATCAAAACGTTTTGGAGTTATTACGAGGACATCGTCCACGTAACGTAACCAAGTGACGCTTGAAGGGATGATGTTGGCGAAGTGTTCGGACTCTAGGTGTTCCATGTATAAGTTGGCTAGGACGGCAAATATTGGGGACCCCATTCCCATGCCGTAGGTTTGTTTGTAGAGCTTGTTATTGAAGGAAAAACAGTTGAAGTTAACACAGAGTTCAATCAAGTCAACAAAATCTCCGGGAGGTAAAGGAAGATTAAGGTCCTGGTTGACTTTACGTCGTAGAACCTCGATGGCTTTTTTGGTAGGTACTTTTGTGAAGAGGGAAGTCACATCCAAACTGCTTAGTTTCTTGTTACGGATGGAGAGGTTACGGATGCGGTTGAGAAGGTCGCCTGAGTGTTTAAGATGAGCGGGGCTGATGGTCCCCAGAAGGCAGGAAAGATGTTTGGCAAGAACTCCGGCTAGTTTGTGTGGAGCACTGCCTATTCCTGACGTGATTGGTCTGAGAGGAATATTGTGTTTATGGGTCTTGGGTAAACCATACATGTGTGCTGGTTTATCGGAAACCCACCAATAAAAATGATCTCACACACTTCTATTCCAGTCAAGATACCAAGACCAAAAGAGGCATCATCATCGGGTTTTTCCTAAGAGCATACCGAATTTGTAGTCCTGAGTTTCTTGACGAGGAATGTACTTACATTCACCAAACATTCACTGAGTTACAATTTCCTCCTTTTTTCATCAAAGACTGCAAGAAAAGAGCTCTTCAGATCATCAATTCTCCACGCATCAACACCGCTCCCAACAAAGTTATAATTCTTCCCAACAGCCAGGTTGCACTAAACGTCTCAAAAGTACTTTTACAAGCTAACACCAGAGTTGCCATCGCTTCTACCACTTCAATAAAGGATCTAACCAGGACAAAACCCAAGCACCACGAACCAGTCAATGCAGGAGTTTACACTATACCCTGTGGAGGCTGTGACAAGATCTACGTAGGTGAAACAGCAAGAAACCTCGACACCCGCCTCAATGAACACATATACGCATGTAGGAACGACAACTTAAACAACGCCTGTGTACAACACCGAAATTCCACCAATCATCTTATGAAATTCAGAGACGCCCAATTAGTGATAAAAGAAACTAATTTCCGCACACGCAAGTGCCTTGAATCAGCACTGATCGCTGTTTCAAATACAATTAAACAAAACAACGGCAGCTTCACCATCTCCGAAGTCTTAGCAAGAATCCTCCTGAAAACAGTAAACCCTGCCATCACATAGTCTCTCCTGTTTTACTACACAAAGCACAGAGAGTGAACACTGAAACAAGCTGCCTCATTCCAGTTTATATTTGTCCAACCTATTTTTATGTTACCCAAGTAATAGCTTTTATATCCTTTTACTCATGTACGAATTAATTGCTCTACCATATTGTATTACTTTTGTCACTACCACTACTACTACTACTACTACTACCACTAGTGAACATCGAAATGGTACCTCACTAGTATTCACCTCACTCTGAGCCTTTATATACCCTCTGTGTCCATGTATTGTTTGTAATGGCTTGATAAAGCTCCTGGAGAGCGAAACGTTGCCACAATAAATGTCACATTAGTTGCACTTGTGTCCTTTTACTTTACATATTGTCGGTAATTCTACCAACTTTATTACTATTATTATTATTATTATTATTATTATTATTATTATTTTTATTATTATTATTACTATTATTATTATTATTATTATTATTATTATTATTATTATTATTATTATTATAAAATTAATAGTAATAATAATATTAATAATAATTATAATATGAAGATCTGGGTTTCAAATTTTTATCAGAGGTATAATAAAATTATTTACGTATATGACCAAGAGAAGAAAATAGAAAAAAGAAGATGAGTAGACGGCAGTGGAAGGTAAAAGGCGAGTAGAAGCGAATAAATAGAAAGAGAAGAGTAGAAGTGATAAAATGGAAGAGCAAGGCAGAGAAGAGAAAGAGGAAGTAGATAGTTGAACACATAATAGAGAGGACGAAGGTAGAAGAGTGAAAAGTTTAGAAGGAATAGGACACATGAAGGACAGGAGGAATATAGAAGAGAAAAACGGGAGAGGGGGAGAGAAAATAAAAAAAGCGACAGAGAGCTAGAAGAGATAAACGGGAGCTGGAGAGAAGATTACATAAGAGAGAAGGTAGAACATAGAAGCACGAGGACTGGAGAAAAGCACATAACAGAGGAGGAGGGAAGAAGGTAGGAATGGAAGGAAGAGAGTAATACACGTAAAGGAGAGGAGAGCAGAAGAACACATAAAGGAGAGCAGAGCAGTAGAACACATAATGGAGAGGAGAGCAGAAGAACACATAAAGAAGAGGAGAGCAGAAGAACACATAAATGAGAGGAGAACAGTAGAACACATAATGGAGAGGAGAGCAGAACACATAAAGGAGAGAAGAACAGTAGAACACATAAAGGAGAGGAGAACAGTAGAACACATAAAGGAGAGGAGAACAGTAGAATACATAATGGAGAGAAGAACAGTAGAACACATAATGGAGAGGAGCGCGGAAGAACACATAAAGAAGAGGAGAGCAGAAGAACACATAAATGAGAGGAGAACAGTAGAACACATAATGGAGAGGAGAGCAGAAGAACACATAAAGAAGAGGAGAGCAGAAGAACACATAAAGGAGAGAAGAACAGTAGAACACATAATGGAGAGGATAGCACAAGAACACATAAAGGAGAGAAGAACAGTAGAACACATAAATGAGAGAAGAACAGAAGAACACATAATGGAGAGAAGAACACTAGAACACATAAAGGAGAGAAGAACAGTAGAACACATAAAGGAGAGGAGAGCAGAAGAACATATAAAGGAGAGGAGAGCAGAAGAACATATAAAGGAGAGGGGAGCAGAAGAACATATAAAGGAGAGGAGAGCAGAAGAACATATAAAGGAGAGGAGAGCAGAAGAATACATAAAAGAGAGGAGAGCAGTAGAACACATAAAGGAGAGGAGAGTAGAAGAACATATAAAGGAGAGGAGAGTAGAAGAACATATAAAGGAGAGGAGAGTAGAAGAACACATAAAGGAGAGGAGAGTAGAAGAACATATAAAGGAGAGGAGAGTAGAAGAACATATAAAGGAGAGGAGAGTAGAAGAACACATAAAGGAGAGGAGAGTAGAAGAACATATAAAGGAGAGGAGAGTAGAAGAACATATAAAGGAGAGGAGAGTAGAAGAACACATAAAGGAGAGGAGAGTAGAAGAACATATAAAGGAGAGGAGAGTAGAAGAACATATAAAGGAGAGGAGAGTAGAAGAACACATAAAGGAGAGGAGAGTAGAAGAACATATAAAGGAGAGGAGAGTAGAAGAACATATAAAGGAGAGGAGAGTAGAAGAACATATAAAGGAGAGGAGAGTAGAAGAACACATAAAGGAGAGGAGAGTAGAACAACATATAAAGGAGAGGAGAGCAGAAGAACATATAAAGGAGAGGAGAGTAGAAGAACATATAAAGGAGAGGAGAGTAGAAGAACACATAAAGGAGAGGAGAGTAGAAGAACATATAAAGGAGAGGAGAGTAGAAGAACATATAAAGGAGAGGAGAGTAGAAGAACACATAAAGGAGAGGAGAGATAACAGGGATATCTTGCTACTCCTACTTACACTTTGGTCACACTTCACAGACACGCACATGCATATATATATATACATACATCTAGGTTTTTCTCCTTTTTCTAAATAGCTCTTGTTCTTTTTTATTTCTTCTATTGTCCATGGGGAAGTGGAAAAGAATCTTTCCTCCGTAAGCCATGCGTGTCGTATGAGGCGACTAAAATGCCGGGAGCAATGGGCTAGTAACCCCTTCTCCTGTATACAATTACTAAAAAAAGAGAAGAAGAAAAACTTTATAAAACTGGGTTGCTTAAATGTGCGTGGATGTAGTGCGGATGACAAGAGACAGATGATTGCTGATGTTATGAATGAAAAGAAGTTGGATGTCCTGGCCCTAAGCGAAACAAAGCTGAAGGGGGTAGGAGAGTTTCAGTGGGGGGAAATAAATGGGATTAAATCTGGAGTATCTGAGAGAGTTAGAGCAAAGGAAGGGGTAGCAGTAATGTTAAATGATCAGTTATGGAAGGAGAAAAGAGAATATGAATGTGTAAATTCAAGAATTATGTGGATTAAAGTAAAGGTTGGATGCGAGAAGTGGGTCATAATAAGCGTGTATGCACCTGGAGAAGAGAGGAATGCAGAGGAGAGAGAGAGATTTTGGGAGATGTTAAGTGAATGTATAGGAGCCTTTGAACCAAGTGAGAGAGTAATTGTGGTAGGGGACTTGAATGCTAAAGTAGGAGAAACTTTTAGAGAGGGTGTGGTAGGTAAGTTTGGGGTGCCAGGTGTAAATGATAATGGGAGCCCTTTGATTGAACTTTGTATAGAAAGGGGTTTAGTTATAGGTAATACATATTTTAAGAAAAAGAGGATAAATAAGTATACACGATATGATGTAGGGCGAAATGACAGTAGTTTGTTGGATTATGTATTGGTAGATAAAAGACTGTTGAGTAGACTTCAGGATGTACATGTTTATAGAGGGGCCACAGATATATCAGATCACTTTCTAGTTGTAGCTACACTGAGAGTAAAAGGTAGATGGGATACAAGGAGAATAGAAGCATCAGGGAAGAGAGAGGTGAAGGTTTATAAACTAAAAGAGGAGGCAGTTAGGGTAAGATATAAACAGCTATTGGAGGATAGATGGGCTAATGAGAGCATAGGCAATGGGGTCGAAGAGGTATGGGGTAGGTTTAAAAATGTAGTGTTAGAGTGTTCAGCAGAAGTTTGTGGTTACAGGAAAGTGGGTGCAGGAGGGAAGAGGAGCGATTGGTGGAATGATGATGTAAAGAGAGTAGTAAGGGAGAAAAAGTTAGCATATGAGAAGTTTTTACAAAGTAGAAGTGATGCAAGGAGGGAAGAGTATATGGAGAAAAAGAGAGAAGTTAAGAGAGTGGTGAAGCAATGTAAAAAGAGAGCAAATGAGAGAGTGGGTGAGATGTTATCAACAAATTTTGTTGAAAATAAGAAAAAGTTTTGGAGTGAGATTAACAAGTTAAGAAAGCCTAGAGAACAAATGGATTTGTCAGTTAAAAATAGGAGAGGAGAGTTATTAAATGGAGAGTTAGAGGTATTGGGAAGATGGAAGGAATATTTTGAGGAATTGTTAAATGTTGATGAAGATAGGGAAGCTGTGATTTCGTGTATAGGGCAAGGAGGAATAACATCTTGTAGGAGTGAGGAAGAGCCAGTTGTGAGTGTAGGGGAAGTTCGTGAGGCAGTAGGTAAAATGAAAGGGGGTAAGGCAGCCGGGATTGATGGGATAAAGATAGAAATGTTAAAAGCAGGTGGGGATATAGTTTTGGAGGGGTTGGTGCAATTATTTAATAAATGTATGGAAGAGGGTAAGGTACCTAGGGATTGGCAGAGAGCATGCATAGTTCCTTTGTATAAAGGCAAAGGGGATAAAAGAGAGTGCAAAAATTATAGGGGGATAAGTCTGTTGAGTGTACCTGGTAAAGTGTATGGTAGAGTTATAATTGAAAGAATTAAGAGTAAGACGGAGAATAGGATAGCAGATGAACAAGGAGGCTTTAGGAAAGGTAGGGGGTGTGTGGACCAGGTGTTTACAGTGAAACATATAAGTGAACAGTATTTAGATAAGGCTAAAGAGGTCTTTGTGGCATTTATGGATTTGGAAAAGGCGTATGACAGGGTGGATAGGGGGGCAATGTGGCAGATGTTGCAAGTGTATGGTGAAGGAGGTAGGTTACTGAAAGCAGTGAAGAGTTTTTACGAGGATAGTGAGGCTCAAGTTAGAGTATGTAGGAAAGAGGGAAATTTTTTCCCAGTAAAAGTAGGCCTTAGACAAGGATGTGTGATGTCACCGTGGTTGTTTAATATATTTATAGATGGGGTTGTAAGAGAAGTAAATGCGAGGGTCTTGGCAAGAGGCGTGGAGTTAAAAGATAAAGAATCACACACAAAGTGGGAGTTGTCACAGCTGCTCTTTGCTGATGACACTGTGCTCTTGGGAGATTCTGAAGAGAAGTTGCAGAGATTGGTGGATGAATTTGGTAGGGTGTGCAAAAGAAGAAAATTAAAGGTGAATACAGGAAAGAGTAAGGTTATGAGGATAACAAAAAGATTAGGTGATGAAAGATTGAATATCAGATTGGAGGGAGAGAGTATGGAGGAGGTGAACGTATTCAGATATTTGGGAGTGGACGTGTCAGCGGATGGGTCTATGAAAGATGAGGTGAATCATAGAATTGATGAGGGAAAAAGAGTGAGTGGTGCACTTAGGAGTCTGTGGAGACAAAGAACTTTGTCCTTGGAGGCAAAGAGGGGAATGTATGAGAGTATAGTTTTACCAACGCTCTTATATGGGTGTGAAGCGTGGGTGATGAATGTTGCAGCGAGGAGAAGGCTGGAGGCAGTGGAGATGTCATGTCTGAGGGCAATGTGTGGTGTGAATATAATGCAGAGAATTCGTAGTTTGGAAGTTAGGAGGAGGTGCGGGATTACCAAAACTGTTGTCCAGAGGGCTGAGGAAGGGTTGTTGAGGTGGTTCGGACATGTAGAGAGAATGGAGCGAAACAGAATGACTTCAAGAGTGTATCAGTCTGTAGTGGAAGGAAGGCGGGGTAGGGGTCGGCCTAGGAAGGGTTGGAGGGAGGGGGTAAAGGAGGTTTTGTGTGCGAGGGGCTTGGACTTCCAGCAGGCATGCGTGAGCGTGTTTGATAGGAGTGAATGGAGACAAATGGTTTTTAATACTTGACGTGCTGTTGGAGTGTGAGCAAAGTAACATTTATGAAGGGATTCAGGGAAACCGGCAGGCCGGACTTGAGTCCTGGAGATGGGAAGTACAGTGCCTGCACTCTGAAGGATGGGTGTTAATATTGCAGTTTAAAAACTGTAGTGTAAAGCACCCTTCTGGCAAGACAGTGATGGAGTGAATGATGGTGAAAGTTTTTCTTTTTCGGGCCACCCTGCCTTGGTGGGAATCGGCCGGTGTGATAATAAAATAAAATAAAGGAGAGGAGAGTAGAAGAACATATAAAGGAGAGGAGAGTAGAAGAACACATAAAGGAGAGGAGAGTAGAAGAACATATAAAGGAGAGGAGAGTAGAAGAACATATAAAGGAGAGGAGAGTAGAAGAACATATAAAGGAGAGGAGAGTAGAAGAACACATAAAGGAGAGGAGAGTAGAACACATAAAGGAGAGGAGAGTAGAAGAACATATAAAGGAGAGGAGAGCAGAAGAACATATAAAGGAGAGGAGAGTAGAAGAACACATAAAGGAGAGGAGAGTAGAAGAACACATAAAGGAGAGGAGAGTAGAAGAACATATAAAGGAGAGGAGAGTAGAAGAACATATAAAGGAGAGGAGAACAGAAGAACATATAAAGGAGAGGAGAACAGAAGAACATATAAAGGAGAGGAGAGTAGAAGAACATATAAAGGAGAGGAGAACAGAAGAACATATAAAGGAGAGGAGAACAGAAGAACATATAAAGGAGAGGAGAGTAGAAGAACATATAAAGGAGAGGAGAACAGAAGAACATATAAAGGAGAGGAGAGTAGAAGAACATATAAAGGAGAGGAGAACAGAAGAACATATAAAGGAGAGGAGAACAGTAGGATTCGCTCATGAACAAACTTAATTTCATGCTTAGCTGAAGCTGAAAATTAATTTAGAACTATAAATTTTGCTAGAAATACGTCCTCCTCAGCAGGAAAAAAAGATGAGGCAGGAGCAGAGTTCCTATTGTTCCACATAGTGTGGAGCAGAGGCAGCAGGAGCAGAGTTCCTATTGTTCCACATAGTGTGGAGCAGAGGCAGCAGGAGCAGAGTTCCTATTGTTCCACATAGTGTGGAGCAGAGGCAGCAGGAGCAGAGTTCATATTGTTCCACATAGTGTGGAGCAGAGGCAGCAGGAGCAGAGTTCCTATTGTTCCACATAGTGTGGAGCAGAGGCAGCAGGAGCAGAGTTCATATTGTTCCACATAGTGTGGAGCAGAGGCAGCAGGAGCAGAGTTCCTATTGTTCCACATAGTGTGGAGCAGAGGCAGCTTGAGCAGAGTTCCTATTGTTCCACATAGTGTGGAGCAGAGGCAGCAGGAACAGAGTTCCTATTGTTCCACATAGTGTGGAGCAGAGGCAGCAGGAGCAGAGTTCCTATTGTTCCACATAGTGTGGAGCAGAGGCAGCAGGAGCAGAGTTCCTATTGTTCCACATAGTGTGGAGCAGAGGCAGCAGGAGCAGAGTTCCTATTGTTCCACATAGTGTGGAGCAGAGGCAGCTTGAGCAGAGTTCCTATTGTTCCACATAGTGTGGAGCAGAGGCAGCAGGAGCAGAGTTCCTATTGTTCCACATAGTGTGGAGCAGAGGCAGCTTGAGCAGAGTTCCTATTGTTTCACATAGTGTGGAGCAGAGGCAGCAGGAGCAGAGTTCCTATTGTTCCACATAGTGTGGAGCAGAGGCAGCTTGAGCAGAGTTCCTATTGTTCCACATAGTGTGGAGCAGAGGCAGCAGGAGCAGAGTTCCTATTGTTCCACATAGTGTGGAGCAGAGGCAGCTTGAACAGAGTTCATATTGTTCCACATAGTGTGGAGCAGAGGCAGCAGGAGCAGAGTTCCTATTGTTCCACATAGTGTGGAGCAGAGGCAGCTTGAGCAGAGTTCCTATTGTTCCACATAGTGTGGAGCAGAGGCAGCAGGAGCAGAGTTCCTATTGTTCCACATAGTGTGGAGCAGAGGCAGCAGGAGCAGAGTTCCTATTGTTCCACATAGTGTGGAGCAGAGGCAGCAGGAGCAGAGTTTCTATTGTTCCACATAGTGTGGAGAAGAGGCAGCAGGAGCAGAGTTTCTATTGTTCCACATAGTGTGGAGCAGAGGCAGCTTGAGCAGAGTTCCTATTGTTCCACATAGTGTGGAGCAGAGGCAGCAGGAGCAGAGTTCCTATTGTTCCACATAGTGTGGAGCAGAGGCAGCAGGAGCAGAGTTCCTATTGTTCCACATAGTGTGGAGCAGAGGCAGCAGGAGCAGAGTTTCTATTGTTCCACATAGTGTGGAGCAGAGGCAGCTTGAGCAGAGTTCCTATTGTTCCACATAGTGTGGAGCAGAGGCAGCTTGAGCAGAGTTCCTATTGTTCCACATAGTGTGGAGCAGAGGCAGCAGGAGCAGAGTTCCTATTGTTCCACATAGTGTGGAGCAGAGGCAGCAGGAGCAGAGTTTCTATTGTTCCACATAGTGTGGAGCAGAGGCAGCAGGAGCAGAGTTTCTATTGTTCCACATAGTGTGGAGCAGAGGCAGCAGGAGCAGAGTTTCTATTGTTCCACATAGTGTGGAGCAGAGGCAGCAGGAGCAGAGTTTCTATTGTTCCACATAGTGTGGAGCAGAGGCAGCAGGAGCAGAGTTTCTATTGTTGAACATAGTGTGGAGCAGAGGCAGCAGGAGCAGAGTTTCTATTGTTCCACATAGTGTGGAGCAGAGGCAGCAGGAGCAGAGTTCCTATTGTTCCACATAGTGTGGAGAAGAGGCAGCAGGAGCAGAGTTTCTATTGTTCCACATAGTGTGGAGCAGAGGCAGCAGGAGCAGAGTTCCTATTGTTCCACATAGTGTGGAGCAGAGGCAACAGGAGCAGAGTTCCTATTGTTCCACATAGTGTGGAGCAGAGGCAGCTTGAGCAGAGTTCCTATTGTTCCACATAGTGTGGAGCATAGGCAGCAGGAGCAGAGTTCCTATTGTTCCACATAGTGTGGAGCAGAGGCAGCTTGAGCAGAGTTCCTATTGTTCCACATAGTGTGGAGCAGAGGCAGCAGGAGCAGAGTTCCTATTGTTCCACATAGTGTGGAGCAGAGGCAGCAGGAGCAGAGTTCCTATTGTTCCACATAGTGTGGAGCAGAGGCAGCAGGAGCAGAGTTTCTATTGTTCCACATAGTGTGGAGAAGAGGCAGCAGGAGCAGAGTTTCTATTGTTCCACATAGTGTGGAGCAGAGGCAGCAGGAGCAGAGTTTCTATTGTTCCACATAGTGTGGAGAAGAGGCAGCAGGAGCAGAGTTTCTATTGTTCCACATAGTGTGGAGAAGAGGCAGCAGGAGCAGAGTTTCTATTGTTCCACATAGTGTGGAGCAGAGGCAGCAGGAGCAGAGTTTCTATTGTTCCACATAGTGTGGAGAAGAGGCAGCAGGAGCAGAGTTTCTATTGTTCCACTTAGTGTGGAGCAGAGGCAGCAGGAGCAGAGTTCCTATTGTTCCACATAGTGTGGAGCAGAGACAGCAGGAGCAGAGTCCCTATTGTTCCACATAGTGTGGAGCAGAGGCAGCAGGAGCAGAGTTTGTATTGTTCCACATAGTGTGGAGAAGAGGCACCAGGAGCAGAGTTCCTATTGTTCCACATAGTGTGGAGCAGAGGCAGCAGGAGCAGAGTTCCTATTGTTCCACATAGTGTAGAGCAGAGGCAGCAGGAGCAGAGTTCCTATTGTTCCACATAGTGTGGAGCAGAGGCAGCAGGAGCAGAGTTCCTATTGTTCCACATAGTGTGGAGCAGAAGCAGCAGGAGCAGAGTTACCATTGTTCCATATAGTGTTGAGCAGAGGCAGCTTGAGCAGAGTTCCTATTCTTCCACATAGTGTGGAGCAGAGGCAGCAGGAGCGGAGTTCCTATTGTTCCACACAGTATGGAGCAGAGGCAGCTTGAGCAGAGTTCATATTGTTACACATAGTGTGGAGGAGAGGCAGCACGAACAGAGTCCCCATTGTTCCACATAGTGTGGAGCAGAGGCAGCAGGAGCAGAGTTCCTATTCTCCAACATACTGTTGAACAGAGGCAGCAGGAGCAGAGTTCCTACTGTTCCACATAGTGTGGAGCAGAGGCAGCAGGAGCAGAGTATTTATTGTTCCACATAGTGTGGAGCAGAGGCAGCAGGAGCAGAGCTCCTATTGTTCCACATAGTGTGGAGCAGAGGCAGCAGGAGCAGAGTTTCTATTGTTCCACATAGTGTGGAGCAGAGGCAGCAGGAGCAGAGTTCCTATTGTTCCACATAGTGTGGAGAAGAGGCAGCAGGAGCAGAGTTTCTATTGTTCCACATAGTGTGGAGCAGAGGCAGCAGGAGCAGAGTTCCTATTGTTCCACATAGTGTGGAGCAGAGGCAACAGGAGCAGAGTTCCTATTGTTCCACATAGTGTGGAGCAGAGGCAGCTTGAGCAGAGTTCCTATTGTTCCACATAGTGTGGAGCAGAGGCAGCAGGAGCAGAGTTCCTATTGTTCCACATAGTGTGGAGCAGAGGCAGCTTGAGCAGAGTTCCTATTGTTCCACATAGTGTGGAGCAGAGGCAGCAGGAGCAGAGTTCCTATTGTTCCACATAGTGTGGAGCAGAGGCAGCAGGAGCAGAGTTCCTATTGTTCCACATAGTGTGGAGCAGAGGCAGCAGGAGCAGAGTTTATATTGTTCCACATAGTGTGGAGAAGAGGCAGCAGGAGCAGAGTTTCTATTGTTCCACATAGTGTGGAGCAGAGGCAGCAGGAGCAGAGTTTCTATTGTTCCACATAGTGTGGAGAAGAGGCAGCAGGAGCAGAGTTTCTATTGTTCCACATAGTGTGGAGAAGAGGCAGCAGGAGCAGAGTTTCTATTGTTCCACATAGTGTGGAGCAGAGGCAGCAGGAGCAGAGTTTCTATTGTTCCACATAGTGTGGAGAAGAGGCAGCAGGAGCAGTGTTTCTATTGTTCCACATAGTGTGGAGCAGAGGCAGCAGGAGCAGAGTTCCTATTGTTCCACATAGTGTGGAGCAGAGGCAGCAGGAGCAGAGTTCCTATTGTTCCACATAGTGTAGAGCAGAGGCAGCAGGAGCAGAGTTCCTATTGTTCCACATAGTGTGGAGCAGAGGCAGCAGGAGCAGAGTTCCTATTGTTCCACATAGTGTGGAGCAGAAGCAGCAGGAGCAGAGTTACCATTGTTCCATATAGTGTTGAGCAGAGGCAGCTTGAGCAGAGTTCCTATTGTTCCACATAGTGTGGAGCAGAGGCAGCAGGAGCAGAGTTCCTATTGTTCCACACAGTTTGGAGCAGAGGCAGCTTGAGCAGAGTTCATATTGTTACACATAGTGTGGAGGAGAGGCAGCACGAACAGAGTCCCCATTGTTCCACATAGTGTGGAGCAGAGGCAGCAGGAGCAGAGTTCCTATTCTTCCACATACTGTTGAACAGAGGCAGCAGGAGCAGAGTTCCTACTGTTCCACATAGTGTGGAGCAGAGGCAGCAGGAGCAGAGTATTTATTGTTCCACATAGTGTGGAGCAGAGGCAGCAGGAGCAGAGTTCCTATTGTTTCACATAGTGTGGAGCAGAGGCAGCAGGAGCAGAGTATTTATTGTTCCACATAGTGTGGAGCAGAGGCAGCAGGAGCAGAGTTCCTATTCTTCCACATAGTGTGGAGCAGAGTTTCTATTGTTCCACATAGTGTGGAGCAGAAGCAGCAGGAGCAGAGTTCCTATTGTTCCACATAGTGTGGAGCAGAGGCAGCAGGAGCAGAGTTTCTATTGCTCCACATAGTGTGGAGCAGAGGAAGCAGGAGCAGAGTTTCTATTGTTCCACATAGTGTGGGGCAGAGGCAGCAGGAGCAGAGTTTCTATTGTTCCACATAGTGTAGAGCAGAGGCAGAAGGAGCAGAGTTCCTATTGTTCCACATAGTGTGGAGCAGAGGCAGCAGGAGCAGAATTTCTATTGTTCCACATAGTGTGGAGAAGAGGCAGCAGAAACAGAGTTTCTATTGTTCCACATAGTGTTGAGCAGAGGCAGCAGGAGCAGAGTCCCTATTGTTCCACATAGTGTGGAGCAGAGGCAACAGGAGCAGAGTTTCTATTGTTCCACATAGTGTGGAGAAGAGGCAGCAGCAGCAGAGTTTCTATTGTTCCACATAGTGTTGAACAGAGGCAGCAGGAGCAGAGTCCCTATCGTTCCACATAGTGTGGAGCAGAGGCAACAGGAGCAGAGTTTCTATTGTTCCACATAGTGTGGAGCAGAGGCAGCAGGAGCAGAGTTTCTATTGTTCCACATAGTGTGGAGAAGAGGCAGCAGGAGCAGAGTTCCTATTGTTCCACATAGTGTGGAGCAGAGGCAGCAGGAGCAGAGTTCCTATTGTTCCACATAGTGTAGAGCAGAGGCAGCAGGAGCAGAGTTCCTATTGTTCCACATAGTGTTGAGCAGAGGCAGCTTGAGCAGAGTTCCTATTGTTCCACATAGTGTGGAGCAGAGGCAGCAGGAGCAGAGTTACTATTGTTCCATACAGTATGGAGCAGAGGCAGCTTGAGCAGAGTTCATATTGTTACACATAGTGTGGAGGAGAGGCAGCACGAACAGAGTCCCCATTGTTCCACATAGTGTGGAGCAGAGGCAGCAGGAGCAGAATTTCTATTGTTCCACATAGTGTGGAGAAGAGGCAGCAGAAACAGAGTTTCTATTGTTCCACATAGTGTTGAGCAGAGGCAGCAGGAGCAGAGTCCCTATTGTTCCACATAGTGTGGAGCAGAGGCAACAGGAGCAGAGTTTCTATTGTTCCACATAGTGTGGAGAAGAGGCAGCAGCAGCAGAGTTTCTATTGTTCCACATAGTGTTGAACAGAGGCAGCAGGAGCAGAGTCCCTATCGTTCCACATAGTGTGGAGCAGAGGCAACAGGAGCAGAGTTTCTATTGTTCCACATAGTGTGGAGCAGAGGCAGCAGGAGCAGAGTTTCTATTGTTCCACATAGTGTGGAGAAGAGGCAGCAGGAGCAGAGTTCCTATTGTTCCACATAGTGTGGAGCAGAGGCAGCAGGAGCAGAGTTCCTATTGTTCCACATAGTGTAGAGCAGAGGCAGCAGGAGCAGAGTTCCTATTGTTCCACATAGTGTTGAGCAGAGGCAGCTTGAGCAGAGTTCCTATTGTTCCACATAGTGTGGAGCAGAGGCAGCAGGAGCAGAGTTACTATTGTTCCATACAGTATGGAGCAGAGGCAGCTTGAGCAGAGTTCATATTGTTACACATAGTGTGGAGGAGAGGCAGCACGAACAGAGTCCCCATTGTTCCACATAGTGTGGAGCAGAGGCAGCAGGAGCAGAGTTCCTATTGTTCCACATAGTGTGGAGCAGAGGCAGCAGGAACAGAGTCCCATTGTTCCACATAGTGTGGAGCAGAGACAGCTTTAGCAGAGTTCCTATTGTTCCACATAGTGAGGAGCAGAAGCAGCAGGAGCATAGTTCCAATTGTTCCGCATAGTGTGGAGGAGAAGCAGCAGGAGCATAGTTCCAATTGTTCCGCATAGTGTGGAGGAGAAGCAGCAGGAGCAGAGTTACCATTGTTCCATTTAGCGTGGAGCAGAGGCAGCAGGAGCAGAGTTCCTCTTGTTCCAAATAGTGTGAAGCATAGGCAGCAGGAGCAGAGTTCCTATTGTTCCACATGGAGAAGAGCAGAAGCAGTAGTAACAGAGTTCCTATTGTTCCACATAGTGTGGAGCAGAGGCGGTAGGAGCAGAGTTCCTATTGTTCCACATAGTGTGGAGCAGAGGCAGCAGGAGCAGAGTTCCTATTGTTCCACATAGTGTGGAGTAGAGGCAGCAGGAGCAGAGTTCGTATTGTTCCACATAGTGTGGAGCAGAGGCAGCAGGAGCAGAGTTCCTATTGTTCCACATAGTGTGGAGCAGAGGCAGTAAGAGCAGAGTTCCTATTGTTCCACATAGTGTGGAGCAGAGGCAGCAGGAGCAGAGTTCGTATTGTTCCACATAGTTTGGAGCAGAGGCAGCAGGAGCAGAGCTCCTATTGTTACACATAGTGTGGAGCAGAGGCAACAGGACCAGAGTTCCTATTCTTTCACATAGCGTAGAGCAGAGGCAACAGAAGCAGAGTTCGTAGTGTTGCACATAGAATGGAGCAGAGGCAGCAGAAGCAGAGTTTGTAGTGTTCCACATAGAATGGAGCAGAGGCAGCAGGAGCAGAATTCCTATTCTTTCACATAGCGTGGAGCAGAGGCAGCAGGAACAGAGTTCCTATTGTTCGACATAGTGTGGACCAGAGGCAGCAGGAGCAGAGTTACTATTGTTCCACATAGTGTACAACAGAGGCAGCTGCAGCAGAGTAGATAAATGGTTCAGAGAACCGACAAGTTGATAAATCAGACACATGAGCAACTCTTGGGTACCTCTACTGTGTAAATGTTTCGCTACGCAGTTGCTTCATCTGTCCAGTACTAAGAAGAACAGTGAAGATCAGACGGAGATCATTCCTCAGAATTCGACGTAATCAGTCCGTCAGTCTTGAAAACTTTCGCCATACTTTGGCTTCTTCAGTCCAGTAGACAGAAGAAGTATGACACAACCTTGGACTGCTTTACCTCACTTGCCTGCAGTTATAAGCCCCTTCATCGAGAATATGCTGTGTTCTTATCATGATTGATGGACTGATTACATTGGCACCAAGCTCAGGGACTGATTATCTCAATCTCCTTCTGATCTTCACTATTCATTTTTTTTGTATTGGACTGATGAAATCACCGTGTGATGAAACGTTTCCACAATGAAGTTACCCAAGTGTTGCACATGTGTTTAATATATAAGGAACAAAGTGCTTATTGTTCTTCACAGTGTACAACAGAGGCAGCAGGAGCCGAGTACTTAAAGTACTTTGTGGTGTACAGTAGGTTCAACAAGAGCAGCTTACATATTGTTCCATATATTGTAAAATATACGCAGTAGATATATTTCGATGAATAACATATGTAAGTTTTATATAAAACATGCAGTATATCAAATCCTGTGCAAATTTGCAAATTAGTGCACAAGTGAGGAACTAACTGGGATGATGGGGTTAGAATAACTGAGCACAATCCACCAGTCACGTTCTGTTAGGGAAGGTCTATATTGTTGTAATACATTTAAAATTCTCACCACACTATCAACCGGGATGGAGTTAATTTTATTTTAAGAGGTGGTAGTCTCATACAAACGAAAATCATTGGAAACGACGAATGAAAATTAAGTTTAGATGTGATTAACAAACATACACTAAATAAGCTTAACCCAGAGCTTAGTTTAATTAGACATTCAGACAACAATAGTCCAGAAACTCTAATATACAACGTGTCCTAAAACATGGGTTTCTGTTTCAAGCGTGAATGACAGCCTCTAACCTGCTGGATATCATAACCCCCTAGCACTTAAAATTTCATATATTCCCTGCCTCCAACCATTTCTGGGATGCCTCATATCTCTTCTTCTCTACTCCCCTGATCTATATACAAAACCCACCTCAACAACACTGCCAAAGAGCTCTGAATTATAATTTTAGTATCCAGTCACTTCAGCAATTCACTTAAGAAGTACATTGTGCTTGTGTTGTCTCACCCTCTGAAGTTTGGCTTCTCTCATCTGTCTCGTGCCATCTTGCTCTCAAAGTATACTCAAGATTGCGTCGTCACTGGCACCGAGGGGTCTCTCTCAATCAAAATCCTCTATGCCTGAATATGAAAGAGTAAATACAAGATTCAGAAATGCAGATTCATCATCTCCTCTCTCTCTCTCTCTCTCTCTCTCTCTTTCTCCCTCTCTCTCTCTCTCTCTCTCTCTCTCTCTCTCTCTCTCTCTCTCTCTCTCTCTCTCTCTCTCTCTCTCTCTCTCTCTCTCTCTCTCTCTCTCTCTGGTTACTTCCCTGATATATTGGAGCATGAAGTTTTCCATTACAACCACTAGCTTCCTGGCCCTCTGCGTTCCTAGTCTTCCATGAAGACTTAAGTTCTTCTAGTCATTTTCCTTGAGGTTCAAGTCTCCCATGACCAACAGCTTTGTATTGGTTAAGTGGGTTCCTCTGACAACTTCTGCTATATGTTGACCATTGCCCTGTTTATTGGTCTCCTGCTATTCAGTGAATTACTCATTACTTTTTTCACCAGCTTGGGACCCCAAGACTTGAGTCATCCTACTATGTAGTCACTCGCCCACTTTTTTTTTTTCCTCATCTCAAAAATCCGCTGATAAGAAGTGCTCACCTCTGTCATCTGTTATTCCCCCTAATCAGAAATCCAGCTGGGGAAATTGTATTCGTTATCTCCATGAGCTATGTATCTGTGGTTACAATAATGTTTGGAGATGCAGCCACATATGTTTCATTATATCCATTTGCTATTCCATCAGAATTTATATAGCATAGTTTCAATTTTTCTGAAACAATGTTCTGTTACTTGGGTGCCTGATTTTCAGGTCCTTGTACAAGGGTAAGGGTTAGGGGCGATGGGGAGTGATGCTGGATGGAGGTATAAGGTACTTGTTCTCCCTCATGTCCTCATCTGTTTGAATCGAGGTAAATACACACCTCCATGCCTTTGTGACGACCTTAATAGAAGCTTCTATTTTATGTTCTTATCTCACGTCATTTCTGTTGTGAGGAGTCACTGTGTGTATGTGTGTGTGTGTGTGTGTGTGTGTGTGTGTGTGTGTGTGTGTGTGTGTGTGTGTGTGTGTGTGTGTGTGTGTGTGTGTGTGTGTGTGTACTCACCTAGTTGTGGTTGCAGGGCTCGAGTCAAAGCTCCTGGTCCCGCCTCTTCACTGGTCGCTACTAGGTCACTCTCCCCTCACCGTGAGCTTTATCATACCTCTGCTTAAAGCTATGTATGGACACTGCCTTCACTACATCGCTTCCCAAACTATTCCACTTCCTGACTACTCTGTGAATTAAGAAATGTTTCCTAACATTCCTGTGATTCATTTGTGTCTTCAATTTCCAGCTGTGTCCCCTTGTTGCTGTGTCCCATCTCTGGAACATTCTGTCTCTGTCCACTTTGTCAATTCCTCTCAGTATTTTATATGTCGCTATCTTGTCCTCCCGACCTCTCCTCTCCTCCACTGTCGTCAGGTCGATTTCCTTTAACTTCTCCTCGTAGGATATACCCCTTAACACTGGGACTAGTCTTGTTGCATACCTTTGCATTTTCTCTAGTTTCTTTACGTGCTTGGTTAGATGTGGGTTCCGAATTGGTGCCGCATACTTCAATATGGGACTAACGTACATAGTGTACAGGGTCAAGAACGATTCTTTATTAAGATGGCAGAATGTTGTTCTTAGGTTTGCTAGGCGCCCCTACGCTGCAGCAGTTATTTGGTTGATGCTCGCCGCAGGAGTTGTGCCTGGTGTTGTACTCACCCCAAGATATTTTTCCTTGAGTGAGGTTTGTAGTCTCTGGCCGTATAGACTGTACTCCGTCTGCGATCTTCTTTTCCCTTCCCCAATCTTCATGGCTTTGCACTTGTTGGGGTTGAACTCCAGGAGCTAATTCCTGGATCTGGCCTGCAGCCAGTCGAGAACCTTTTGAAGTTCTTCCTGGTCTTCGTCCTAGTGTGTGTGTGTGTGTGTGTGTGTGTGTGTGTGTGTGTGTGTGTGTGTACTCACCTATTTGTACTCACCTATTTGTGGTTGCAGGGGTCGAGTCACAGCTCCTGGCCCCGCCTCTTCGCTGATTGCTACTAGGTCCTCTCTCTCCCTGCCCCATGAGCTCTATCATACCTCGCCTTAAAACTATGTATGGTTCCTGCCTCCACCACATCACTTTCTAGGCTATTCCACGGCCTGACTACTCTATGACTGAAGAAATACTTCCTAACATCCCTTTGATTCATCTGAGTCTTCAACTTCCAATTGTGACCTCTTGTGTCTGTGTCCCATCTCTGGAACATCCCGTCTTTGTCCACCTCGTCTATTCCGCGCAGTATTTTATATGTCGTTATCATGTCTCCCCTGACCCTCCTGGCCTCCAGTGTCGTCAGGCCGATTTCCCTCAACCTTTCTTCATAGGACAATCCCCGTAGCTCTGGGACTAGTCTTGTTGCAAACCTTTGCACTTTCTCTAATTTCTTGACGTGCTTGACTAGGTGTGGATTCCAAACTGGTGCTGCATACTCCAGTATGGGCCTGACGTAGATGGTGTACAGAGTCTTAAACGAATCCTTACTGAGGTATCGGAACGCTATCCGTAGGTTTGCCAGGCGCCCGTATGCTGCAGCAGTTATCTGATTGATGTGCGCCTCAGGAGATATGCTCGGTGTTATACTCACCCCCAGATCTTTTTCCTTTAGTGAGGTTTGCAGTCTTTGGCCATCTAAACTATATTGTGTCTGCGGTCTTCTTTGCCCTTCCCCAATCTTCATGACTTTGCATTTGGCAGGGTTAAATTCAAGGAGCCAGTTGCTGGACCAGGCTTGTAGCCTGTCCAGATCTCTTTGTAGTCCTGCCTGATCCTCGTCCGATTCGATTCTTCTCATTAACTTCACATCGTCTGCAAACAAGGACACTTCTGAGTCTATCCCTTCCGTTATGTCGTTCACGTATACCAAGAACAGCACAGGTCCTAGGACTGACCCCTGTGGAACCCCGCTTGTCACAGGCGCCCACTCTGACACCTCGTCGCGTACCATGTGTGTGTGTGTGTGTGTGTGTGTGTGTGTGTGTGTGTGTGTGTGTGTGTGTGTGTGTGTGTGTGTGTGTGTGTGTGTGTGTGTGTGTGTGTGTGTGTGTGTGTGTACTCACCTATTTGTACTCACCTATTTATGGTTGCAGGGGTCGATTCATAGATCCTGGCCCCGTCTCTCCTCTGACTGCTACAGGGTCCTCTCTCTCCCTGCTTCGTGAGCTTTATCAAACCTTGTCGTAAAACTAGGCATGGTTCCTGCCTCCACTACATCACTTTCTAGGCTATTCCACTGCTTGGCAACTATATGACTGAAGAAATGCTTCCTAACATCTCTTTGACACATCTGAATCTTCAATTTCCAATTGTGACCTCTTGTTTCTGTGTCCCATCTCTGAAACATCCTGTCTTTGTCCACCTTGTCTATTCCACGCAATATTTTATATGTCATTATCATGTCTTCCCTGATCCTCTAGTCCTCTAGTGTTGTCAGGCCAATTTCCCTTAATCTTTCTTCGTAGGACAAACCCCTTAGCACTGGGACTAGTCTTGCTGCAAACCTTTGCACTTTCTCTAATTTCTTGACGTACTTGACCAGGTGTGGATTCCAAACTGGAGCTGCATACTCCAGTATGATCCTGATGTAAATGGTGTACAGAGTCTTGAACGATTCCCTACTAAGGTATCGGAACGCTATCCTTAGGCTTGCCAGACTGATGTGAGCTTAAGGAGATGTACTCGGTATTATACTCACCCCAAGATCTTTTTCCTTGAGTGAAGTTTGCAGTCTTTAGCCACCTAGACCATACTGCGTCTGCCGCCTTCTTTGTCCTTCCCCGATCTTCATGACTTTGCTTTTGGCAGGGTTAAATTCAAGGAGCCAGTTACTGGACCAGGCTTGTAGCCTGTCCAGGTCTCTTTGTAGTCCTGCCTGATCCTCGACCGATTTGATTTCCTCATTAACTTCACATCATCTGCAAACAAGAACACTTCTTGGTGTAACCCTTCCGTTGCCTCATTCACAAAAACCAAAACAGCGCAGGTCTTAGGACTCACCGCTGTGGAACCCCGCTTTCCACAGGCGCCCACTCTGACACCTCGTCAAGTACCATGACTCGTTGTTGTATCCCTGTCAGGTATTCTCTGATCCATTGCAGTGCCTTTCCTGTGCCTGATCCCCTAGCTGTTGCAGTAACCTCTTGTGAGGAACTGTGTCGATAGCCTTCTTACAATCCAACAAAATGCAGTCTATCCACCGCTCTCTCTCTTGTCTTCTGTCACCTTGTCATAATACTCCAGTAGGTTTGTGACGCAGGATTTTCCTTCCCTGAAACCGTGCTGGTGGTCGATTATACACCACTGTCCACCTGATGATCTTTTCCATGACTTTGCATATTATACACGGTAGTGACACAGGTATGTAGTTTAATGCCTCATGTCTGTCTCCTTTTTTAGAAATTGGGACTACATTTGCCACCTTCCATACCTCAGGTAGTTGCCCAGTTTCATTGGATGTGTTGAAGATCTTTGTTAGTGGCAAACACAGCATCTCTGCTCCCTCTCTAAGGACCCATGGAGAGATGCTGTCTGGTCCATCCGCCTTTAAGGTATGAAGTTCACATAGCAGCTTCTTCACCTTCTCCTCAGTAATGTGTACCTCATCCAGCACTTGTTGGTGTACCTACCTGTTCTGATTTCCTGGAGTCCTACTGGTTTCCACTGTAAATATTTCTTTAAATCTCATGTAGAGCTCCTCACATACCTCTTGGTCGTTTCTTGTGAACCTCCCATCATCCTTCCTCAGTCTGATTACCTGGTCCTTGGCTATTGTTTTCCTCCCGATGTGGCTGTACAACAGCTTTGGGTCAGACTTGACTTTCGATGCTATGCCATTTTAGTATCGGCACTGAGCCTCCCTTCCTATCTGTGCATATTCGTTTCTGGATCTTCGGCAAATCTCTTTGTTTTCCTAGGTCCTTTGTCTTCTGTACCTTTTCCTTTCTCTAGTACACCTAGTTTTAGTCTCCCTACACCTTTGGGTGAGCCAAGGACTCGTTCTGGTCTTCCCATCATTTCTGTTTCCCTTGGGAACAAACCTCTCCTCTGCCTCCTTGCATTTTGCTGTCACATAGTACTTCATTTCTTTTACTGGTTTCCCTGCCAGTTCTCTCTCCCACTGAACGTCTTGCAGGAAGTTCCTCATGCCCGTGTAGTCCTCCCTTTTGTAGTTTGATTTTCCCATCCTATTCCTGCTAATCACTCCAATTGTAGCTTAACTATGTAGTCTAAGCGCAGAACCACATGATAACTAGCTCCTAGGGACCTTTCATACATGATATCCTCGATGTCCAAACTACTCAAGCTAAATACAGGGTTCAGTCTGGTTGGATCATTCTCACCTCTCTCTCTGATAGTAACTCTAACATGTTGATGCATAAGGTTTTCCAGTACCACACCCATCATCTTGGCTCTCCTTGTTTTGCAACTCCCATTTGGCTCCAGGTTTTCCCACTCAATCTCCTTGTGATTGAAATCACCAATAACTAGTAAATTTGCTCCCCCCATGTGAGCTCTACTGGCCACCTCGGCTAGTGTGTCGACCGCAGCTCTGTTACTCTCGTCGTATTCTTCTATTGGCCTCCTGCAGTTCTGTGGCGGATTGTACATTACTGCAATTATCACCTTATGGCCCTCAGACTGGATTGTCCTACTAAGTAATCCCTTTGGCCCATGCCATCCATTCCTTCCATTTTCTCAAATCCCTACCGGTTTTTAATGCGCAGTGGAACTCCTCCCCCACTCCTCCCTCTCTCTTTCCTGAGGATTTCATATCTGGGTGGAAAGATTACATCTGTTATCACTCTGGTGAGTTTTGTTTCTGTTTTGCTATTACACCTGGGGATGTCTCGTTGATTCTTTAAGCCACTCCTCACACTTATTTGTTATTCCATCTGTATTTGTATACCACACCTTCAACTTCTTTTCTAAAACTGTGGTCTGGGGGGGTATGTTGGGGTTGGGGAAGTGGGAGAGCTGATAAGGAACTATGGGTGGTTGCTGTGGGGGTGGAGTTTGTAATAAGGTGGGGGGAGGCATTGGATATGCCATGTGTGTTTTGGGTTAGAATGTTTGGCAGCACTGGGGTTGTCCTGGTTGAGGGGCTTCTGTAGTTGGTTATGAGGGAGGCTGTATTTGATATCCCTCCTGAGTCTGTGTTCTCCTGTCCATCTCCATCTTCAAATCTCTTCCTTCCTTTCGTCTTTGTACCATCTCTCTCAGTTTCTGCCTTTCTTCTTGTGCTCTATCGTGGTCAAGATACACCATCTGGTATACCATCATGTCCCTTAGTCTTGCTTTCTCCTGCAGGATCCTGTTCCGAGTCGATTCTGCCTTGAAAGTCACTTTCACTGGCCGTATTCTTGTTGCAAACCCTCGTATTCTCCAAAAATTTGCCAGCTGGGTCATGTCATCTTCTCCTATTGCTTTTATGACGCTTTCAGTCGCATTTTTCCCCCTAGTCTTTTTGCTTCGTAAGTTTCCTCTTCAACTTCCTGGAGCCCATAAACAAGGACTGGCCTCTCTCTTTCATTCTCCCTCTTTGCCCTGTGTGTGAGTACTCATAATTGTGGTTGCAGGGGTCGAGACTCAGCTCCTGGCCCTGCCTCTTCACTGATCACTACAGGGTCCTCTCTCTCTCTCTCTACTTCCTGAGCTTTGTCATACCTTGTCTTAAAGCTATGTATGGTTCCTGCCTACACTACGTCACTTGCTAGGCATTTCCACTTCCTGACGAGTCTATGACTGAAGAAATACTTCCAAACATCCATGTGACTCGTCTGAGTCACATGGATGTTTGGAAGTATTTCTTGTTTCTGTGTACCCTCACTGGAACATCCTGTCTCTGTCCACCTTATCAATTCCACGCAGTATCTTGTATGTAGTTATCATGCCTCCCCTGAGCCTCCTGTCCTCCAGTGTCATCAGTCCGATTTCCCTCAACCTTTCTTCGTAGGGCATTTCCCTGAGCTCTGGAACTAGCCTTGTTGCAAACCTTTGTACTTTCTCTAACTACTTGATGTGCTTGACCAGAGGTGGGTTCCAAACTGGTGCTGCATACTCCAGTATGGACTTGACGTACACAGTGTACAGTGTACACTGTGCGTGTGTTTGTTTGTGCGTGTATATATATATGTGTGTGTATGTGTGTGTGTGTGTGTGTGTGTGTGTGTGTGTGTGTGTGTGTGTGTGTGTGTGTGTGTGTGTGTGTGTTTGTTTGTGTGTGTGTGTGTGTGCGTGTGTATGTGTGTGTGTGTGAGTGTGTGTGAGTGTGTGTGTGAGTGTATGTGTTTGTGTGTGTGTGTGTGTACTCACCTAGTTGAGGTTGCAGGGGTCGAAACCAAGCTTCTAGCCCCGCCTCTTCACTGGTCTCTACTAGGTCACTCTCCCTGAACCATGAGCTTTATCGTACCTCTGCTTAAAGCTATGTATGGATCCTGCCTCCACTACATCGCTTCCCAAACTATTCCACTTACTGACTACTCTGTGGCTGAAGAAATACTTCCTAACATCCCTGTGATTCATCTGTGTCTTCACCTTCCAACTGTGTCCCCTTGTTGCTGTGTCCAGTCTCTCGAACATCCTGTCTTTGTCCACCTTGTCAATTCCTCTCAGTATTTTGTAAGTTGTTATCACGTCTTCCCTATCTCTCCTGTCCTCCAGTGTCGTCAGGTTGATTTCCCTTAACCTCTCCTCTTAGGACATACCTCTTAAGACTGGGACTAGTCTTGTTGCAAACCATTGCATTTTCTCTAGTTTCTTTACATGCTTGGCTAGGTGTGGGTTCCAAACTGGTGCCGCATACTCCAATATGGGCCTAACGTACACGGTGTACAGGGTCCTGAACGATTCCTTATAAAGATGTCGGAATGCTGTTCTGAGATTTGCTAGGCGCCCATATGCTGCAGCAGTTATTTGGTTGATGTGCGCTTCAGGAGTTGTGCCTGGTGTTATACTCACCCCAAGACCTTTTTCCTTGAGTGAGGTTTGTAGTCTCTGGCCCCCTAGACTGTACTCCGTCTGCGGTCTTCTTTGCCCTTCCCCTATCTTCATGACTTTGCACTTGGTGGGATTGAACTCCAGGAGCCAATTGCTGGACCATGTGTACAGCCTGTCCAGATCCCTTTGTAGTTCTGCCTGGTCTTCGATCGAATGAATTCTTCTCATCAACTTCACGTCATCTGCAAACAGGGACACCTCGGAGTTTATTCCTTCCGTCATGTCATTCACAAATACCAGAAACAGCACTGGTCCTAGGTCTGACCCCTGTGGGACCCCGCTGGTCACAGGTGCCCACTCTGACACCTCGCTACGTACCATTACTCGCTGCTGTCTTCCTGACAAGTATTCCCTGATCCATTGTAGTGCCTTCCCTGTTATCCCTGCTTGGTCCTCCAGTTTTTGCACTAATCTCTTTTGTGGTACTGTGTCAAACACCTTCTTGCAGTCCAAGAAAATGCAATTCACCCACCCCTTTCTCTCTTGTCTCACTGCTGTCACCATATCATAGAACTCCAGTAGGTTTGTGACACAGGATTTCCCGTCACTGAAACCATGTTGACTGCTGTTGGTGAGATCATTCCTTTCTAGGTGTTCCACCACTCTTCTCCTGATAATCTTCTCCATGACTTTGCAAGCTGTACATGTCAGTGACACTGGTCTGTAGTTTAGTGCTTCATGTCTGTCTCCTTTTTTAAAGATTGGGACTACATTTGCTGTCTTCCATGCCTCAGGCAATCTCCCTGTTTCGATAGATGTATTGAATATTGTTGTCAGGGGTACACATAGCGCCTCTGCTCCCTCTCTCAGGACCCATTGAGAGATGTTATGTAGCCCCATTGCCTTTGAGGTATCTAGCTCACTCAGAAGCCTCTTCACTTCTTCCTCGCTTGTGTGTACTGTGTCCAGCGCCTGGTGGTGTGCCCCACCTCTCCGTCTTTCTGGAGCCCCTTCTGTTTCCTCTGCGAACACTTCTTTGAATCTCTTGTTGAGTTCCTCACATACTTCACGATCATTTCTTGTTGTCTCTCCTCCTTCCTTCCTTAGCCTGATTACCTGGTCCTTGAGTGTTGTTTTCCTCCTGATGTGGCTGTATAACAGCTTCAGGTCAGATTTGTCTTTCGGTGCTGTGTCGTTTTCATATTGTCGTTGGGCCTCCCTTCTTATCTGTGCAGATTCCTTTCTGGCTTTACGACTCCTCTCCTTATTCTCCTGGGTCCTTTGCCTTCTATATTTTTTCCATTCCCTAACACACTTGGTTTTTGCCTCCTTGCACCTTTTGGTGAACCATGGGCTCATCCTGGCTTTTCCATTATTCCTGTTTCCCTTGGGTACATACCTCTAATCAGCCTCCTTGCACATTGTTGCTATATATTCCATCATCTCATTACTGGCTTCCCTGCCAGTTCTCTGTCTCACTGAACCTCGTTCAGGAAGTTCCTCATTCCCATGTAGTCCCCTTTCTTGTAGTTTGGCTTCATTTGTCCTGGCCTTACTGCTTCCCCCTCCACTTGTAGCTCTACTGAGTATTCGAAGCTCAAAACCACATGATCGCTGGCCCCAAGGGGTCTTTCATATGTGATGTCCTCAACATCTGCACTACTCAAGGTGAATACTAAGTCCAGTCTTGCTGGTTCATCCTCTCCTCTCTCTCTCTCTCTCTCTTGTAGTGTCCCTTAGGGGTTGGTACATGAAGTTTTCCAGTACCACCTCCATCATCTTAGCCTTCCATGTATCTTGGCCCCCATGTGGCTCCAAGTTCTCCCAGTCGATCTCCCTGTAGTTAAAGTCATCCATGATCAAGAGCTTTGCCCTGCATGCTCTTCTGGCCACTGCAGCCAGGGTGTCAACCATCGCTCTATTGCTCTCGTCATACTCTTGCCCTGGCCTCCTGCTGTTCTGTGGTGGGTTATACATCACTGCAATTACCACCTTGGGACCTCCAGAGTGAAGCGTTCCCACTATGTAATCAATTTCTTATCCGCTGTCTCCTCTCTCCAGTTCATCAAAATTCTATCGGTTTTTGATCAGCAGTGCCACTCCTCCACCCCCCCTGTTCCTTCTGTCTTTCCTCAGGATCTGGTATACCGTTGGAAAGATGGCATCTGTTATCTTACCTGTA
>NC_091381.1:14952635-15040135 GCF_038502225.1 Cherax quadricarinatus | reverse complement strand
TCCCCTGACCCTCTTGTCCTACAGTGACGTCAGTCCGATTTCCCTCAGCCTTTCTTCGTAGGGCATTCCCCTGAGCTCTGGAACTAGCCTTGTTGCAAACCTTTGCACTTTCTCTAATTTCTTAACGTGCTTGACCAGGTGTGGGTAACAAACTGGTGCTGCATACTCCAGTATGGGCCTGACGTACACAGTGTACAGTGTCTTGAACGAATCCTTACTAAGGCATTGGAACGCTATTCTCAGGTTTGCAAGGAGCCCATATGCTACAGCAGTTATCTGGTTGATGTGTGCCGTTATGGTCACTCCAAGATGTTTCTCCTTGAGTGGGGCTTGCACCCTTTGTCCATCTTAAGTATACTCTGTCTGCGGTCTTCTTTGCCCTTCCTCATTCTTCATGACTTTGCATTTAGCAGGGTTGAATTCAAGAAGCCAGTTGCTGGGCCACGTGTCCGGCCTGTCCAGGACTGGCCTGATCCTCATCCAATTTAATCCTTCTCATTAACTTCACATCATCTGGGAACAGGGACACCTCAGAGTCTATCCCTTCCACCTTGTCATTCACATATATCAAAAATAGCACTGATCCTAGGACTGACCCCTGTGGGACCCCGCTTGTCACAAGCGCCCACTGTGATACCTCATCACGTATCATGCCCCGTTGTTGCCTCCCTGTCAGGTATTCTCTGATGCATTGCAGTGCTGCTCCTGTTATACGCGCCTGATCCTCCAGGTTCTGCACTAATCTTCTCTGAGGAACTGTGTCGAAGGCCTTCTTTCAGTCCAGGAAAATGCAGAATGTTTGTGACACAGGATTTGCCTTCCAAGAATCCGTGCTGGTTGTTGTTTATAATCTTGTTTCGTTCCAGGTGCTCCACCACTCTCCTCCTGATAATCTTCTCCATAATTTTGCATACTATACTCGTCAGAGACACAGGTCAGTAGTTTAGTGCCTCGTTTCTGTCTCCTTTCTAAAAAATGTGTGTGTGTGTGTGTGTGTGTGTGTGTGTGTGTGTGTGTGTGTGTGTGTTTGTGTGTGTGTGTGTGTGTGTGTGTGTGTGTGTGTGTGTTTGTGTGTGTGTGTGTGTGTGTGTGTGTGTGTGTGTGTCTGTGTGTGTGTGTGTGTGTGTGTGTGTGTGTGTGTGTGTGTGTGTCTGTGTGTGTCTGTGTGTGTCTGTGTATGTGTATGTGTGTGTGTGTGTGTGTGTACTCACCTAGTTGTACTCACCTAGTTGAGGTTGCGGGGGTCGAGTCCGAGCTCCTGGCCCCGCCTCTTCACTGATCGCTACTAGGTCACTCTCCCTGAGCCGTGAGCTTTATCGTACCTCTGCTTAAAGCTATGTATGGATCCTGCCTCCACTACATCGCTTCCCAAACTATTCCACTTGCTGACTACTCTGTGGCTGAAGAAATACTTCCTAACATCCCTGTGATTCATCTGTGTCTTTAGCTTCCAACTGTGTCCCCTTGTTACTGTGTCCAATCTCTGGAACATCCTGTTTTTGTCCACCTTGTCCATTCCTCTCAGTATTTTGTATGTCGTTATCATGTCCCCCCTATCTCTCCTGTCCTCCAGTGTCGTCAGGTTGATTTCCCTTAACCTCTCCTCGTAGGACATACCTCTTAGCTCTGGGACTAGTCTTGTTGCAAACCTTTGCACTTTCTCTAGTTTCTTTACGTGCTTGGCTAGGTGTGGGTTCCAAACTGGTGCCGCATACTCCAATATGGGCCTAACGTATACGGTGTACAGGGTCCTGAACGATTCCTAATTAAGATGTCGGAATGCTGTTCTGAGGTTTGCTAGGCGCCCATATGCTGCAGCAGTTATTTGGTTGATGTGCGCTTCAGGAGATGTGCCTGGTGTTATACTCACCCCAAGATCTTTTTCCTTGAGTGAGGTTTGTAGTCTCTGACCCCCTAGACTGTACTCCATTTGCGGCCTTCTTTGCCCTTCCCCAATCTTCATGACTTTGCACTTGGTGGGATTGAACTCCAGGAGCCAATTGCTGGACCAGTTCTGCAGCCTGTCCAGATCCCTTTGTAGTTCTGCCTGGTCTTCGATCGAGTGTATTCTTCTCATCAACTTCACGTCATCTGCAAACAGGGACACCTCAGAGTCTATTCCTTCCGTCATGTCGTTCACAAATACCAGAAACAGCACTGGTCCTAGGACTGACCCCTGCGGGACCCCGCTGGTCACAGGTGCCCACTCTGACACCTCGCCACGTACCATGACTCGCTGCTGTCTTCCTGACAAGTATTCCCTGATCCATTGTAGTGCCTTCCCTGTTATCCCTGCTTGGTCCTCCAGTTTTTGCACCAATCTCTTGTGTGGAACTGTGTCAAACGCCTTCTTGCAGTCCAAGAAAATGCAATCCACCCACCCCTCTCTCTCTTGTCTTACTGCTGTCACCATGTCATAGAACTCCAGTAGGTTTGTGACACAGGATTTCCCGTCCCTGAAACCATGCTGGCTGCTGTTGATGAGATCATTCCTTTCTAGGTGTTCCACCACTCTTCTCCTGATAATCTTCTCCATGATTTTGCATACTATACATGTCAGTGACACTGGTCTGTAGTTTAATGCTTCATGTCTGTCTCCTTTTTTAAAGATTGGGACTACATTTGCTGTCTTCCATGCCTCAGGCAATCTCCCTGTTTCGATAGATGTATTGAATATTGTTGTTAGGGGTACACATAGCGCCTCTGCTCCCTCTCTCAATACCCATGGGGAGATGTTATCTGGCCCCATTGCCTTTGAGGTATCTAGCTCACTCAGAAGCCTCTTCACTTCTTCCTCGGTTGTGTGCACTGTGTCCAGCACTTGGTGGTGTGCCCCACCTCTCCGTCTTTCTGGAGTCCCTTCTGTCTCCTCTGTGAACACTTCTTTGAATCTCTTGTTGAGTTCTTCACATACTTCCCGGTCATTTCCTGTTGTCTCTCCTCCTTCCTTCCTTAGCCTGATTACCTGGTCCTTGACTGTTGTTTTCCTCCTGATGTGGCTGTACAACAGTTTCGGATCAGATTTGGCTTTCGCTGCTATGTCATTTTCATATTGTCTTTGGGCCTCCCTTCTTATCTGTGCATATTCATTTCTGGCTCTACGACTGTTCTCCTTATTCTCCTGGGTCCTTTGCCTATCTCTCCTGTCCTCCAGTGTCGTCAGGTTGATTTCCCTTAACCTCTCCTCGTAGGACATACCTCTTAGCTCTGGGACTAGTCTTGTTGCAAACCTTTGCACTTTCTCTAGTTTCTTTACGTGCTTGGCTAGGTGTGGGTTCCAAACTGGTGCCGCATACTCCAATATGGGCCTAACGTATACGGTGTACAGGGTCCTGAACGATTCCTTATTAAGATGTCGGAATGCTGTTCTGAGGTTTGCTAGGCGCCCATATGCTGCAGCCGTTATTTGGTTAATGTGCGCTTCAGGAGATATGCCTGGTGTTGTACTCACCCCAAGATCTTTTTCCTTGAGTGAGGCTTGTAGTCTCTGGCCCGCTAGACTGTACTCCATCAGCGGTCTTCTTTGCCCTTCCCCAATCTTCATGACTTTGCACTTGGTGGGATTAAACTCCAGGAGCCAATTGCTGGACCAGGTCTGCAGCCTGTCCAGATCCCTTTGTAGTTCTGCCTGGTCTTCAATCGAATGAATTCTTCTCATCAACTTCACGTCATCTGCAAACAGGGATACCCCAGAGTCTATTCCTTCCGTCATGTCGCGTGTGTGTGTGTATGTGTGTTTGCGTGTGTGTGCGTATGTGTATGTGTGTGTGTGTATCTGTGCGTGAGTGTATCTGTGTGTGTATGTGTACTCCTCTAGTTGTACTCACCTAGTTGTATGGATCCTGCCTTCACTATATCACTTCCCAGACCATTCCACATCCCAACAACTCTGTGACTGAAGAAATACTTCCTAACATCCTTGTGATTCATCTGAGTCTTCAACATTCAACTGTGACCCCCTTGTTGCTTTTCCCATCTCTGGAACATCCTGTCACTAACCACCTTGTCGATTCCTCTCAGTATTTTGTATGTCGTTATCACATTCCCCCCTATCTCTCCTGTCCTCCAGTGTCTTCAGGTCGATTTCCCTTAACCTCTCCTCGTAGGACATACCCCTTAGCACCAGAACTTGCCTTGTTGCAAACCTTTGCACTTTCTCTAATTTCTTGACGTGCCTGACCAGGAGTGGGTTTAAAACTGTTGCTGCATACTCTAGTATGGGCTTGACTTACACGGTGTGTAGAGTCTTGGACGATTCCTTACTAAGGTATCGGAATGCTATTCTCAGGTTTGCCAGGCGCGTATATGCTGCAGCAGTTATCTGGTTGATGTGTGCTACCGGAGACGTGCTCGGTATTATATTTACATTGCAGTCTCTGGCCACCTAGCCTATACTCTGATGGCAGTCTTCTTTGCCGTTCCCCGTTCTTCATGACTTTGCATTTGGCTGGGTTAAATTTGAGGAGAAAGTTGCTGGACCGCACGTGCAGTCTGTTCAGGTCTCTTTGTAGTCCTGGATGATCCTCATATGATTTAATTCTCCTCATTATTTTCATGTCACCTGCAAACAGAGACACTTCTGAATCTATCCCTTCCACCATATCATTCACATATACCAAAAATAGCACTTGTCCTAGGACTGACCCCTGTGGGAACCCACTCGTCACACGCACCCACTGTGATACCTCATCATGTACCATGACTCATTGTTGCCTCCCCGTCAGGTATTCTCTGATCCATTGCAGTGCCCTTCACTGAACCTGCAGTCAACCCACCCATTTCTCTCGTGTCTTGCTTCCATTACCATGTCATAAAACTCCAGTAGGTTTGTGAAATAGGATTTGCCTTCTATGAATCCGTGCTGGTTGTCGTTTATAATCTTGTTCCATTCCAGGTGCTCTGCCACTTTCCTCCTGATAATCTTCGCCTTGACTTTACGTACTGTACACGTCAGGGACACTGGTCTATACTTTAATGCCTCTTTTCTGTCTCCTTTCTTAAAAATGGGGACTACATTTGCCGTCTTCCATACCTCAAGTAGTTGCCCAGTCTCAAGGGATGTGTTGAAAATTGTGTTTAGTGGCACACACAACATCTCTGCTCCCTCTCTAAGGACCCATGGAGGAAGTTGTTCATACCTTTGTAGTCCCCTCTTTTATAGTCCCTTCTTCTGTTTTGTAGATGTGAAAATGTGATGAAAGTCTTGAAACAACTGTAAAACAACTGTTTGCTTGTTCTATCATTGGTTTTAGTATTTATAGTAAGAGTACACTTCCTACGTACAGCCTGCCTAAAGTCTACATGGAAGGTGTTCCTTGATCCACGCCCTCACGGCCAGATCCTTAATCAGGGCTCCTGGTGGATCAGGGTTTTATTAAGCATGCTGTTACTGCTGGCTGAACGTAGCTCAACGTACACACTACACCCCGGCTCGTCGGGTACTGATGCTTTACGTTGCTTAGTTGTCATCGATAGTTATGGGCAACAAGTTAAAGCATGAATGGAAATTTATTGTAAGTTACAAAGATTTCCAGAACTAGAAAATTTCAACCATGAAATATTGTACATTAATAGTTTATGACATATATCTGACCACAGCATAATGACTTCGATAAAATATAGTTCTTTGGCCAATGATAGAAATACTTAATACAACCTTGTAAAACCCTTGAATAAAAAAAATGAGAGAATCAGAGAGAGAGAGAGAGAGAGAGAGAGAGAGAGAGAGAGAGAGAGAGAGAGAGAGAGAGAGAGAGAGAGAGAGAGAGAGAGAGAGAGAGAGAGAGAGAGAGAGAGAGAGAGAGATAGAGAGAGAGACAGACAGACAGATAGTGACCCACAGCCTATTATAAATCCATGGACCAAGACTAGGTGAGCCTAAGATTTCTGAATAGATGTGCAGACCAGCTAGCAGCACCTCTAACTCTCAAGTATTATCACTGTCTAGCACAGTGTGAACGACCTCTGGGGAAAGAGTGGAAGTAACTACAGACCAATGCCACTCCTCTCAACCACTAGCAGAATTCTTTAGACAATAATATTACGGCAGCTGACAAAATTTATTGACTACCACTCGTTTTTTTGTGACCATCTATGTGGCTTCAGAAAAAGGTCGCTTTGCTTTTGATCTCCGTTTGAAACTGTCCACCATTTCACACTAGTCACTGGAAGATCCAAAATAAGTTATGTAGAACCGTTTGACATTGTTGATACTTTTGACAGAGTATGCCATCAGCTTTTGGAGTCTCCGGCTTTATTCTGCACCTTAGTAATTACCTGCATGTCAGATCTCTAAGAGAAGTTCTCAATAGGACATATCCAACGAGACTCAGACGGTTTCAGTGTTCCAAAGGGAAGTGTACTTGGTCCATTTTATGCAATGTATACTTTAATGACCTTCATCTCATCTCACAGTCCCATGCATCTGCAGGTGACTATTCAGTGACGTTTACTTAACCATAAGAGTAAATGCCAGCAGGTCTCATATATATCTATCACTATCATACACCTATATCAGCATGGGGAAAACGATATCAGGTTACCTTTGCTTCTGAAAATAAACATAAATGAAGATGGTCTGTAGGCAACATGATGTTAATACTGGAGCAGTGTTAAGAATAAAATGGAAGTGTTGGTATCTGGGGAGGAGCTGGATATCCAAGGGGTGAAATTTGATTCTAATTGTCTATGAACAACCACGTGGTAAATCTTGCAGGCAAGGCAGCCATGAAGCTAACGTATGAAACTAAGTCGTATCTTGCACCTGGTCAACAGTAAAGGTTGGAAAACTCTGTATGAAGCACATATGCGTTGACACGTCGGGTATGTTCCACTTTCGTGGACTGCCTGCCCCTCCTTCCTGTCTTATCTACAACTTCTGAAGAAATACAGAACAAAACAAGAGCCTTCAACTCCTGAGAGATGTAAGTGGTTTTATTGTTATATACAAGGCCAATATGGTCATAGTACCACACTTTGCTCCACTCCACACACCACGAGAAGATTCCTCGTATTGAAGATGGGCAACAAACAGCAACTACACTCTGGCTGTACCCTTAAGATCATACCTTTCACTGAGATCATCCATTCTAAGAATAATTCGAGTCTAGAACATAATAGCACAGAATAAAAATATCGATGAAAGAAAGTGGGCTGACGAAATAAAATTGGTGTCCTACATGTAGCTCACTCCAACTTCACCCTGTTCCTTGTTTCTATATCTGTTACGTAGATTTTTCCTTATATTAGCTTAAGTTTCCTTTATCTATATACTGTGGTCTAGGATAATTTTCTAATGCATTACAAAGACTAGGGAAATACTTACAGTTAGCAGAAGTCCATTTCAGCCTCTGACATTACCCTGCCTTCCATTCATAGAATAGGTTATTTAAACCACTGTCGTAAAATAATTATGTACTCAGTGAACACGTTTTTACAGCATATACATAAACCATGTAGTCTGACCCAGCCTTCACATCTACGACAAGGATAACACAGCTTTCTAGAATAAGCTCAGTCATTTTACCACCTGGGAAGCACTCACATGGTCCCATCTGAAACAATTACTGTGTCTTCCTCCCTGGTTGCCTTAAACCAGTGTTTTGATACACCCTAACAACTCTAGGGCACTATTGTTAGAACATCAAACCTTAATTATAAGTCTTACCTTCTGGAAAACTCACCTTTTCCCAGACGTAGGGTTGATGATTCTACCAGCCTCGTCAACACAAGAATGGCAATGGCCCAGCCTCTGCCACCCTCACACCAACATCATCAACAAAAGATCATCAATATGCACTATGGTTCTCAAATAATGCTTTAATATTCTTGTTTTTTCTCCCATAACACTAACTCTTAACATTACCTTTAAAACAACATGGCTACAATATAAACAAGTGAACCTATTTCTACTGAAATGCAAGGTTAATTAATACACAATAATTTAACCTATAAGTGTGATCAATACTTATGACAAATCTCAGGCCATTTGTGCCCACAACAGTTAGTGTAATTAGGTATTATAAATAATAATATCTATGGTTTTAACTTGAGGGTCTTATAAACCCTTAAAAACCATATCATAACAATAAAACTTTTTAGGTGGGGTGAGGTAAGTTACAGCTCTTAGCTTGTAAATAAAGTTGGAAACCCTAAACTTTACCTTGAAAAACCCTGTATGAAAGATATACACAGAGAGAGGGAGAAAGAGAGAGAGAGAGAGAGAGAGAGAGAGAGAGAGAGAGAGAGAGAGAGAGAGAGAGAGAGAGAGAGAGAGAGAGAGAGAGAGAGAGAGAGAGAGAAATTTGACTGCAAATTAACCATGAAGAACCATTTAGTAAATCTTGCAAACAAGGCAGCCCGGAAGCTTACAGCACTTCGCCGTATCTCGTATCTGCTTGACAGTAGGGGCTGCAAGATTCTGTACGAGGCACAAGTACGCTCACACCTTGAGTATGCTCCACGTTCTTGGTTTGCCTGCCCCCCCCCCTCTCATCTGGGACTGCTTGACAGAGTAGAGAACAGAGCAAGACGCCTCATCTCTTGCCTGGACCCATCCTAGATAGATCAGTCATTTCAGCAGAGCCTTCAACGTAGGAGGGATGTGGGTGGCCTTACTGTTATGTACAAGGCCAATATTGTCAAAGTACCACACTTGGATCAACTTCGAGGACAGCGTGAAACAAGCTTTTATGCCACAAGACGGGCAGAAAGCAGCAACTTCACTCTGGCTGTACCCTTCTCCAGAACATCACTCCATCTGAGATAATATATACCCAGGATGACTCGAGTATGGAACACATTCGTAGAGGATAATGATGTCAACGAGATAAAGTCAGTTGATCACATGAAAATGCTGACCCACAGATGGCTCCAACTTCATCCTGTTCCCTACTTGTATGTCTCATAACAATAAAAATGCTTTCAAATGAGCTTATGTAGGTAACAGCTCTCAGCTTGCCGATAAAGTTAGGAATCCTTAACCTGTAAATAGCTTGTCAATAAAGCTAGGGATCCTTAACCTTGTAAAACCCTGTGGTAAAGAGAGAGAGATAGATAGAGAGAGAGAGAGAGAGAGAGAGAGAGAGAGAGAGAGAGAGAGAGAGAGAGAGAGAGAGAGAGAGAGAGAGAGAGAGAGAGAGAGAGAGAGAGAGAGAGAGTAGCTTTACTGTTTAGAAAGTTTTTAAACTTTAATTAAAACGCATAATGCAGAGAGTGTGTCGACTCTCTGAGCTCTCAATATTAATTTAGTCAGAAATATTGTCTTTTTCCACATTCTCTTTAAAAGTGTATATAATTAGTTTAATAACAGACAAGCGCACACACACACACATACACACACACACACACACACACACATACACACACACACACACACACACACACACACATACAAACACACACACACACACATACACACACACACACACACACACACACACACACACACACATACACACACACACACACACACACACACACACACACACACACACACACACACATACACCCACCCACACACACACGCATGCGCACACACACATCTCCTGAGGCAAACATCAACCAAATAACTGCTGCAGCATATGGGCGCCAGCAAACCTCAGAACAGCATTCCGACATCTTAATAAGGAATCGTTCAGGACCCTGTACACCGTCTACGTTATGCCCATATTGGAGTATGCGGCACCAATTTGGAACCCACACCTAGCCAAGCATGTAAAGAAACTAGAGAAACTGCAAAGGACTGGAGGACAGGAGAGATAGGGTGGACATGGTAACGACATACAAAATACTGAGAGGAAGTGACAAGGTGGACAAAGACAGAATGTTCCAGAGACGGGACACAACAACAAGGTTACACAGTTGGAAGTTGACACTGATGAATCACAGGGATGTTAGGAAGTATTTCTTCAGCCACAGAGTAGTCAGGAAGTGGAATAGTTTGGGAAGCGATGTAGTAGAGGCAGAATCCATACATAGCTTTAAGCAGAGGTATGATAAAGCTCACGGTTCAGGGAGAGTGACCTAGTAGCGAACAGTGAAGAGGCGGGGGCCAGGAGCTGGGACTCGACCCCTGCAACCACAACTAGGTGAGCACAACTAGGTGAGTACACTCACACAAGGTTGCAAAGACTGAAAGTCTGACCTAACGATAAAGGCCGCGGGATAAGCATTTAGTCGATCAAATTGCCTGAGGGACATCAAGCATTTATACTTACCACAAGAAATGCGTGAATATATGGATAGTAATAGGATGGTATTAGAGAAAGAACACCTGAGGGTGAATGTGAGAATCTGTCAGTCACAGAGAAGGGTAGCAGATTGAGGAGTGAGCATTCAGCCTCATGGATCTTCAAGATGAACCTTGTGGTCTTTTCCTAGTTGGCGCACATCAATGGATAACCCTCTCCTTCCCTCCCACATCCATAATACCAACATCAATGAGAAACAAACAGATAGAAAGCAAAACACAAATCAGTGTATGATATGGAAAAGAATTCTCAGAGAGTGATGCAAAAATATAAATAGATTATCAAAGAAGAGAAATGAGTTAAAAGGAGCGAATAGTGGAAGTAACGTCAGACATTATAACTATCACAAACACTCCTGACCGAAATGGTTTTAAAAATCAACAGATATCAAGTTCCATATAAAGATATCAAGTGGTAAGGAAAGACTGAGGGAAAAAACAAAGGCGAAGTACTGGCACTGTTAATAAAAATCATTGGAGTTCTGATTAGCTTTCCTGCATACACTGAACAAGCAAAATTACTAACAAATATTCCTCCCAGGGTAGACGAGGGTAGAGCTTATGTACCATAAATCAAGGTACACAGTATTATCCATGCCCAGTGAGACCACAAGTAACTCTAGGCAGCTGCTCCAGAGCCGGTGGTACCAGGCTAGATATTAAATTCTCATCTGCACTCATGCATGGGTCAGCTTGTGATTATGGATTGGTAAGGTAGGGCAGCTTGCCTAATAAGACGTGGTGAGCAGATTGAAAAAAATCTCAGGCTCGGTGTACCGGTGTCCGTGGTCAACATCGAAGATGTTAGATTTAGCTGCATAGACCTATAAATAATGAATTTAACCAAGAAAAAGCAGTTCAAAAAAGCAGACCGCTATAAGTCTGGTCTAATATGAAAAGAAAACGTAGAAATGTGAATATTTTTCAGTCATTGTATGCGTTTCGGTTGCATGAAAGATTCCATCCCTGTAAGAAACATTTTGCTACTGATGAGAAAGAAACATCGATGGCAAAAAAGAAATTAATACAAAAACAATGAAACAGTTGACATACACTCACCGAGAAGAGCTACATGTCTCGTATGATTATGTAATTAAAAGACACAGAAAAAATGGTATTTTTATAACCCAAGAAACACGAAGTTATCACGTACGGTGACCCCACGAGCAGTAGCACTCAGTCAACGATGGAGGATAAACGTTCCTATTTTGTTCATCCTCGAGCTTCCCTTTCTTCCCCTCCTATTTTTCTACAAAACAAAAGTAAACTTAATCACGGAGTGTCATATTTATGTGTTTCCTCCTAACCCTGCCCACTCTTTACCACTGTGTCACACATACCTGACCCGGCACACCCACGTACCTTCCTTTGGACAAAGGAACCGCGTCTGAGCAATGTCTCGTTGCCTGACTCTGAAACGGGCGTTCTTACTGACCCTTTTGACACCTTTGACCTTCGTCCTACTTTGATCATGCTTCCTATGGCGGTGCGTCGATTTTCGGATTGTTCGGGGCCTCATAGGACTGATGGATTCAAATTTATTGTGCAAATATTATTTACTTGATGATCTTGACACTATTACTAACCCTCCTCAATCTTATGCTGATAAACACGCTTCCTGGAAACCACTTCCCCTCCAAGTTGTTTTTTTAGCGACAATCTCGGATGAAATTCTTTTCTCCTCAGCTAATGTCACCTATTGATTACCTTACTGACCATATCTTTAGCAATGTACTTTCAGAACTTGCTGTTCAAAATGTCCATGCGGAAAGTAAACTGTGAAGAAAGCTAAGCAAGCATATAATCTTTCCCTCCTCAGCACTAATGATGAAATCTCTATTACGACACACAGACCTTCTCTCACCTTTAGGTGCAGTACTGTCCACTCCCCGCATACTGTAGTTTAATTGGATTTTACAAAATATGGCCCGAGGATTCAAAAGCAACTTCAACTCCAGAGAAATGGTGTGCAAAACAAGGTATGGAAAAAACTCTTATGTATAGTTCAGGATATTTATTAAAGAAAGCGTTTCGCCACGAGTGGCTTCTTCAGTCCTAATAGGATTGTAGATGAATGGTTCAAAGAACCGACACGTTGTTAAGTTAGACACATGTGCAAATCTTGGGTATCTTTGTTGAGGAAATGTTTCGCCACACAGTGGCTTCATCAGTCCATACAAAGGATAAATTTGAAGAACAGGAGGAGAATGAGGTAATCAGTCCCTCAACCTTGAGTCGATGTGGTCAGTCCATCAATCATGAATAGAATACCAAGATTGATGGACTGACCACATCGACTCAAGGTTGAGGGACTGATTACCTCATTCTCCTCCTGTTCTTCAAATTTATCCTTTGTATGGACTGATGAAGCCACTGTGTGGCGAAACGTTTCCTCAACAAAGATACCCAAGATTTGCACATGTGTCTAATTTAACACACAGTCCTAATAGGACTGAAGAAGCCACTCGTGGTGAAACGTTTCCTTTAATAATTATCCTGAACTATACATAAGTGTGAGTTTTTTTTTTTTTACCTCCAGAGCCTCACAGGTACGAAAGTGGAAACTTCTGTCTGTCCAGCTGGAAGTCAAACATTGGTAAACCGACCTTCGACTGCCTGGAATTTTCAGCCTCTGTATTTATAGCTGGCGCTTTGTGCACCCTGCCAAATATTGTCGATAACAGCTGGACAGACCGTTTTGCGACACAGCTGATTGTAATAATCCATCCTTCAGGCAGCTCCCCAACACACTGTAACGGTGAAGAAGCTCCCTCTGCGTATTTCCACTGTTGCCCTGTTTTCTTATGGGATTTATAACATCCGTTGTCTCAAGATGAAGGAAGTCTTGTCATACGCTTTGGCGGTTATTGAACTCCGTCTCCTATTAAGACTTCCTGGAGCCCATGTTGCACCCTTCCTCACAGTCCATCCCTATGAACTCCCAACCACTTTAGTTCCTACCTCTTTGTTTCTCGTACAGTTCTCGCTTTGTCGTCTTTTCTTTTACACGTTCATCCATCCACACAGCCTTCCTCGGCAGAGCCCTCATGTTTTCCTTCAACCCTCAAAAGTCCAAACCTTCCCTTGTCATAAAAACTCTTCTAATCTAGTGTTCTTCAACTCGTAATAAGTTTCTTTTTTCTTATGTGCGGTTTATTCGTGTATTGTTCTATTGACAGTATTGCCTTTTTATTCTTTAAATTTACCTCCCACTGAGTCTTGGCACGTGACTCCTCCTGCATCTCTGACAGTTGTGGACATCGATCTACCCCCATTATTCCTACTCAGATATTTTCCTCACCAAAATACCTCAACCTTTCTCTACTCCTTACTTCTACCTTTTCTAACTTTTAGGTCATGTTTCCTGTTACTTCCTGGCTTCGGAAATTTGAGGCCACATTAGTTTTTATTGAGGAGAGGAAATAAGCGATGGTCACTAACCCACCTCCCATGCCTTAATATTTTCACCCTCTAAAATGCTCTACACTTCCTCCTACCCAACATCTAGGTGTACCCAAAAACCGCTTATTTCAAACTTACCGCTACCACTATATCTCGACATCGCTGATCATTCATGTCCATTAGATCTCAGCTAACAACAACCACATGTGTCCTCGCATCATCATGAAACATGCCTAGTGTACTAGGTACATGTTGCTTGAAGAATTGATGGTCCAGTGGCTAGAGAGTCGCGATTTTTTACTTGCTTTCCACGAGGCTGGCTAAAATAACGCGGGTTCGATCCCCGGCTAGCCACAGTTTGTCAATGTATACATATATATATATATATATATATATATATATATATATATATATATATATATATATATATATATATATATATATATATATATATATATATATATTTTATTTAAACACAAAATACATTGACAAAACATTCTCAAAGATACAATAGAAAGTAAAACAACATAGGTAACTCAGAGCTACATCTCGAATACTTCCTCCAGCTCCACGGCGGTGGGCCGCATGCCCAGAATGCTGCAGGCATTTCCTCTCTGGATCGCAACACTGAGTCTCTGAAAGAGGAAGCTGGTCGCCCTGTGGTCCTTGGTTTCTATGATGAGCTTTTCACCAAGCTCTTTAAGGAACTTTAGAGCACACTTGCCCCATGCTCCAAGGGTCTCCGACCCTATTGGGATGAAATTATAGCAAGGGGGAAGGTCTTCATATTTGCGGATCTTCTGGGTCTCCCTGTGGCTGGCAGCTCCACCCCCTTCCACTACGGAGTATAGCAAGTAGGTGTCTGCCAATGTGGCGGCACAGGTGTAGTCCCAGGCAATCTGCCTTCCATCCTTCCTATGTAGCATAGTGGCTCCATCAGGACGCTTTTGACTTCTGTCAGACCTTTGCACTTGGGGTTCCCATTGAACTGGGCAACGGCCTGTGGCGAGGCTTCTCTTTATGATGTCATTGACCTCCTCATGCCTGGCATACTTCCCTTCTGCTGTGTGGCACACGACACCATGAAGTCCGAATTAATCAGCTGTCGCCCTGGCGCAAATACACCTATGTTCGGTGAGAATCGGGGCGGCTACGCGAAAAGCAACACCAATCCAAATGGCCGGTGGGTCTAGTCGAGTGCCCAAGAAGGAATTAGGAACAGCTAACAGGAAATCTCCTGAGTGTGGTGCCTTCACTGCCAGGAGACGAGCTTTGTCCTTTCCTGAGGCGTTGGAGAGCATTGTGTTAGCGATTTTTTCCATAATCGGTTTGTCCCAGTGGGACTGTTTGTGTTCTTTGAGAGGAGCTGGTCTACTGGAGGAATCTGTAAGGGTATCCCACCGAATCGCTGCTTCAGTGAACCTGGGGTCTTGAGCTCCTACCACGTCTCTCAAGCGTTCGGGAACAATCTTCTTGATTAATGCACTGGAAGCCAAACACGAAGACAAAAAAGCAGGTAAAGCAACATGCATTGCTTTGCGCACTCCTATACCTCCCAGTCGCACTGGGAGGATTGCCTGATCCCATTGCTCATCCTCTAATGACAGGTTCAGTGCCTTAAAGGTTGATCTCAGGTGTGCTTAATATTCGTCGAGTGCTGGGTTGTCAAAAGAGGGTGCACACCTCAGGAAGTAAGTGAGTCTTGGAATAGTAAGGCACCTTGTGAGGAGATACAGAGCATCATGGGCATCAAGATTGCTTATTCTCTCCTCCATGCTCATCAAGTCATTCAATTTGTTCTTGAGGACTGTGTCGATGACCTGATGACCCAGTGGTGCTCCCAAGAGGGTACTGTTGGACGGAGTGGTAGTAGAGACTTCTGAGAGGATTTTTCGCACAGCATTGATTATTTCCTGGTTTGCCGTGATGATTTCACGCTTGGAGGGATTGAGGATGAGTCCCAAGTCTTCTCCCTGTGTTTTCACCAGATGTAGGTCCCCTACCAGGGACTCTTCAGTACCTGGCAGACTGCCATCATCCATGTACCAGATGTTGAGCTCGCTGCATAGACTGGAAGTTAGTTCTCTTACTGCCATGCAGAAGAGAAGTGGAGCTAGTGGGTCACCCTGCTGAACACCTTCTGATGAGAGAATTTCATGTTCTCCAAACAAAAGAATTGAGGGTTTGCTGTAGCCGGCTGAAATGAAGGGAAAAAGACTGGGGAACCGATCCCGAACACCTGGCAAGACAGCATCTCTCTTCACCATATTAAAGGCATTTCTAAAATCAAGTTTGACTACGGCCTTGTCTTCTGGTAGGTCCCTGATGTAGGCCCTTGTCGCATGAGCTGCAGCTTCACTGCCTTGAGAGACCCCAGAGCCCAGTTGGTGTGGCTGGAGTAAACTGGCAACTTCTAGGCGAATGTTTCTTACTGCTGCTTTGGCAACGAGACGGCGAAGAGTGTTTCCAACCGCAATGGGTCTGATTCCCCCATCCTTCTTCTTCAACACACATAGTGAGGCTCCAAAAAAGAAAGGTTTAATTTCTTCTGGGATTCGCCCAGCCAGGCAATTGTTGACGAAAGTTGTTAACTCGGTGAGAAGAATTGATGCAGATGCATAAAGCACTGGATTTACCATCTCTTTGAGGTGCTGAGGTCGAATTCCAGTGTAACCTCCTGCAGATCCTGCTGGAAATGACACAATCGCCTTATAGACTTCCGATTCTGGCAAAATTAATTGTTTAATGATCGGGTCTTCCTCAGGGTTGTTGTTGATGACTATGGTGTCCCTGGTTGGATGCTTGTTTCTTAGTGCTTGGGCCGTGGTCTCATCTTTGGGGGCTACAGTGTCGTCATTTGTAATTATTAGGATTGCTCCCACTGTGTTACCTTCTTCGATTTTTTTGCTAACCTGTGCGCAGATTTTCTCGTTTTCAGTGGGACTTTTCTTGGGTCTACCTCTGTAATTCCTGCGATGATGGGGCAGAGGGACACAATTATCCGTTCTTGGGTAGTTGCGCACTGCCTTGATAACTGAAGTGGTTAGCAGTTTGCCTCGTCTCTCAGGAACTGCAAGACAGACATTGCCGAACAGGAGTAGGTTGCGCCAAGCTTGGATGGTGCCTCGGGCTTCTAAGTTGGTGGAACCTCCATTCACCTGCTTAAGAAGGTCTGTGAATTTCCCTGCTGCATATTGGCGAGCCACTTTATGGATGTGGGATAGGGTACTGCTAGCAGTGGATTTGTATGCCAACAGAAGGTTATCACAAGTGAGGAGGTTGCCATTGGTTTGTCATCTGCCTGTGGAGGCTGTGGGCTGCTCTCTGCTGGGGGCATATGTGATCCCGCACACCCATTGTGTGCACGAATGCGGCCATCCCTGTTGAATGATCGAAACTCTCCACACACCTGACATGTGCCTCTTCTTTCATTGTTGGGTGCACTGTTTCTCTTGCTTTGTGGCTGGCTGGCTTCATCATCTGCCGTACCTTAAACTGTGTGGTAAGCCCAGGCTGAAGGGAAAATGGCGCATGGCACATACCGCATGTAGTTCATGGTGGTGGTGGTGGGAGGAAGGGGGTCACCCTTCCTTGCGGTGGGCGGTGGAGGAAAGGGAGGAGTGGAAGATATGTGATGAGGCGGAGTAGGGCACTCACTACCTCCCAGGACAAGTCACTATAAACCACAATGCTCTGTGCACATGTTACTATACACCACTATGATCTGTGCACAGCCCCCACTATCAACGACACACCGCTAAACACTACACATGCTATGCGCATACCATGCACAAACTACACACTATGCACTATATACACGATGCACACGGTGAACAAACACACCATTGTTGTAACACGAGCACACGGTATATGCGTGCCTGTTTGGGGAAGGGGGAAAGGGGGAGACACAGTTCTACCCCTCAACCTCCGCGTCCTCCTCCATGAGGCCTTTCCTACCCATGGTGACCGTTATGTTCCCTCACTGAATTCACATACACAACGCTTTTCTTGATTCAGGATTTAGAAATATATATATATATATATATATATATATATATATATATATATATATATATATATATATATATATATATATATATATATATATATATATATATATGTATATATATCTATATATATACACATATATACATATATATATACATACATATATATATATATATATATATATATATATATATATATATATATATATATATATATATATATATATATATATATATATATATTTGCTATTTAAGTATATATATATGTCATGTGGGTTTCGAAAACGTGGATAGGGTAAAAATACTCACGTAGGCTGGTAGTACATATAATATAACGGAATGTGTGTGAAGGCGCCAACCTCCGTCCTGCCTCTCTGCTCTCTATCGTAAGACTCCCTGACCCACAGTGCCTATGTGAGGGGGTGTTTGAAATCCTGCTATGGTCAGCAGCATGAATACAGTCAGTGATTCACGCAGAGACGGTTGGTAGTGAGTCATCTACTGGTACACTGGTTACTGGTAACTGGTTACTAGGAACTGGTACTACTACTGAGAGCTCGGCGACGCTAACGTATGTCGTCCCGACATACAACTAATACAAACTAGAGATGGCAGGTGTACGGCTTGGGCTGATTCTATACAATGACAAAGTACACAACAATTGAACATTATAACATACATAAGTAGAATATTGGAATGGAAGCTTACGTAACTGAAACTGTAATGCAATACAAGGTATAATATAGCACAACTAATCGAATGAAACTCAACGTTGAGATTACACAATAGAAGTGATAAAAAAAATTTGATCGATCGATCTGTATTCATGTGATCTACGGATTCTGAGGAAGGAATATATACAAAGAAAGAAGTGCTTAACAGAAAGGCAGATTCGGTGCACTCAAATCTAGACTGTTAACTCTCATAATTCGGAGAGAACGTGAACACAAAAAAAAATTCTTGAATACTGATAAGTTGATACTGTAATTATTCATCTATACAGGTTATTTACATTTAACCCCAACTCTGCTAGGGTGAGATTGACATATGCAGAATGGGTGTCATCTCTGGGAGGATCAAACTCTGTTGCACTGGCTAACTCATGCTGTATTTGAGGCAAATCTGAATTGGTAGTTACAAATGATACTTGACGATTTCTCAATACCTGTTGTGTATGTAGGGAATAACGACATTCAGGTTGATCGTCTGACTGAGTATCAGAGGAAGAGAGTACAGGGTCAGGAGGACTGTCAGAGTCTGTCACATTAGTCTGGGTTGGAACATCATTATCATCACATACTAACTTCATATGATCTAAATGCGATTCTTTATACTGACCAGTACTAATTTCTCTAACCTTATACTTATTACCAGTGAGATGTCCGACAAACTTTTGATCAAGCTTTGGCATTGCAGACGTTTTGTTAAAGTTAGTCAGCATAACTCTCGAACCTACTTTGATTTTGGATGGCTTTGCTCGAGTGTTTGCGACTCATGTAAATTCTGCTGTTGATTTATGAAGTGTTTCACGGATTCTTCTAAAAACACTTTGAGCTAAGCTGGTACGAGTTGCTATGAAATCATCAGGGTTGTAATTTGGTTTCGGATTAGAATAACAACTCATAAGGCAAACGTTTATCTACACCGTACAATGCATAATGTGGAGTGTCACCTATAGAAACATTGTAAGCAGAATTTATAGCACACTGCACATCAGGTATAACTTCATCCCAAGTTTCACTGTTGGGATTGATAGTGGCTCTCAAGACATCAAGTACTTTTTTATTGGTTCTTTCCGCTAACCCATTGCTGGCAGGATGATGAGGAACAATGGTGGATTTAGAGATCTTGTACAAGGTACACAAATTTTCAAGAATCTCATTACAGAATTCACCTCCATTATCTGTTACTAAGGACTTAGGGGTGGTATGCCTGCAGATAATGCATTCTTTAAACACAGGTAATTATAAGTGTTCATATACTGGTTTATGGGAAGCACAATGAGTTCACCAACACTCTGAGCACTGAAACACCCTCAAACTATGAGCGAGTCTGGGTGTTTGGTGGTCCCACAGGTGCAGCGTAGGTGTAGTGGGTCACTACCTCTGCGTGGGTACATGTCCCCCACAGTTGCAGGTGACGGTGAAGGTTGCTTCATCACTCCAAAGTACTTCAGACCACTTATGAGGATTCCAATGAAGATATTTCTTTGTATAATCCAGCCTACGTTTCTTCTGTGGCTGTGGCTTGGAGAGGATCGGTTTCTTAACCTGGCGGTGACTACTGTAGCCCAGTTCTGAAACACGTCTGTTAACAGTTCTTACAGACACCTCGGAGAGAAGATGTGGGTTCTTTTCTTTCAATTCACTACCAGTTGTCTTAGGTGTATTCTCTAAGTGCTTCTTTAACACAGTTTAGGTACGAACAGATGTTTCCTTCGAGGGACGAGGCCGAGGTTTGGCAGACGGTAACTCGACACCGGAACCAGCCCTGCAACGCTGCACCCAGGTCCTCAATGAACACTCATACAGACCAACATTCTCCTCTATTTTTATCCTCTGGTGCCCAGCTTTGTGAAGCACTATGATTTGAACTATAGTTCCTGGTGTTAAAGACTTCCTTTCACCCCTAAATCAAACCAAAAGAAACACTGGACAAAAGATAGGGAAGATGAGAGACAAAAGTACAACATTTCCTCTCGCCACGGCAGCCACGTGAGCACTGAGGAGTCACTGTGGAGTGTGGAAGGAGGCTGTAATGTCGTGCTAATGACTGCTACCCGGCATAATGCACTGAAGAAAAAAGACCCCCCTGTTTGGCAGGGCTTTAATTTTCTTCATGGCATTATGCTGGGGTGCTCACGTGGCATAATACCGTTAATAACACTTTATGTCGTGCTGAATAAGTAAAACTGGCCAATTAGCAAGAACTCATTTAAAATTAAGTCCTTTCTAAAATTTTCTGTTATTCTTTTACAGACATTTTTTTTTATTTATGTTAATGTAAAAATTAATAATTTTGTATCCAAAGAACCAAAGAAAACATGCATAACATTATTATAACATGTCGAATTGAATTTAACCTAATCCAACCAGATATATTTTAGATAAGTTTACAGTAATTTAATAATAAACAAGCACAATGAAATAGTTTTCTCGTTAGGTTCAGAATGAGTTTTTCGAAATTACTGCATACACAAATTTTCGCTTGTTGTATTCGGTAAGCTAGAGCGTTACCATTTGAGCCAAATATGCAAGGTTTACTTATTAGGCCTGACACACACACACACACACACACACACACACACACACAAGGTCATGGAGAAGATCGTCAGGAGGAGAGTCGTGGAGCACCTGGAAAGAAACAAATGTATAATTAACAACCAGCACGGTTTCAGGGAAGGAAAATCCTGTGTCACAAACCTACTAGAGTTTTATGAAAAGGTGACAGAAGTAAGACAAGAGAGAGAGGGGTGGATCGACTGCATTTTTTGGACTGCAAGAAGGCCTTCGACACAGTTCCTCACAAGAGGTTACTGCAAAAGCTATAGGATCAGGCACACATAACAGGAAAGGCACTGCAATGGATCAGAGAATACCTGACAGGGAGGTAACAACGAGTCATGGTACGTGACGAGGTGTCAGAGTGGGCGCCTGTGACAAGCGGGGTTCCACAGGGGTCAGTCCTAGGACCTGTTCTGTTCTTGGTATATGTGAACGACATAACGGAAGGGATAGACTCAGAAGTGTCCTTGTTTGCAGATGATGTGAAGTTAATTAGAAGAATCAAATTGGATGAGGATCAGGCAGGACTACAAAGAGACCTGGACAGGCTACAAGCCTGGTCCAGCAACTGGCTCCTTGAGTTTAGCCCTTCCAAATGCAAAGTCTTGAAGATTGGGGAAGGGCAAAGAAGACCGCAGACACAATATAGTTTAGATGGCTAAAGACTGAAAACCTCACTCAAGGAAAAAGATCTGGGGGTGAGTATAACACCCAGCATATCTCCTGAGGCGCACATCAATCAGATAACTGCTGCAGCATACGGGCGCCTGGCAAACCTACGGATAGCGTTCCGATACCTCAGAAAGGATTCGTTCAAGACTCTGTATACCATTTACGTCAGGCCCATACTGGAGTATGCAGCACCAGTTTGGAATCCACACCTAGTCAAGCACGTCAAGAAATTAGAGAAAGTGCAAAGGTTTGCAACACGACTTGTCCCAGAGCTACGGGGATTGTCCTACGAAGAAAGGTTGAGGGAAATCGGCCTGACGACACTGGAGGACAAGAGGGTTAGGGGAGACATGATAACGACATACAAAATACTGCACGGAATAGACAAGGTGGACAAAGACGGGATGTTCCAGTGAAGGGACACAGACACAAGAGGTCACAATTGGAAGTTGAAGACTCAGATGAATCAAAGGGATGTTAGGAAGTATTTCTTCAGTCATAGAGTAGTCAGGCCGTGGAATAGCCTAGAAAGTGACGTAGTGGAGGCGGGAACCATACCAAGTTTTAAGGCGAGGTATGATAAAGCTCATAGGGCAGGGAGAGAGAGGACCTAATAGCAATCAGCGAAGAGGCGGGGCCAGGAGCTATGACTCGACCCCTGCAACCACAAATAGGTGAGTACAAATAGGTGAGTACACACACACACACACACTGTCATGCAGTCAGGCAGACATGGGGGCACAAGGCTCCGAGAACCTTAGTGTTTTTAAGGCGCACAGTAAATGCTAGCAGTGATCAATGGTAGTGGCAACGTCAGTGAACAATCCTACGAGTGATAACCAAAGTTATTAATTAAAAAAAGTCAACAGGAAGCCTGAAATATTTAATATTTTCAAAGTGCCAAGCTGTTAGGGGCCTAGTAAGCACCTGTTGCCGCAAGATTCAAATATACAAAGATCAAAGCAAGTGTGGAAGCGGGCGTTCAAGAATTATGAGAGATTGGTTAACAAGTGAATTGTGGGTCACCATACAGTGAAAGTGAAAAAGTTAATAGGCAAGAGGAGAAAGGAAAAATAAAATATATAACTAGGGAAGGTTGCAGGAGTAGGCCTGTTGAAGCAGTGACGTCACAACAGGTTGTGTGCCATTATAAATATAAAGTGTAGCCACCAAATGTGAAGTGTATTCTATCATAAGTGAAAAGTGAAATCACTTGAGGAACGCAGGATATTTGAGCATATATGGTTATAAACATCATGGGTTAAGGGTTTTCAAAATAGTGATACAAGGCCTATGTACGACGACTACATCATCAGCATCTGGCAACAAGTCATCGCCCCACTGACAACACAAGTACTGCTCACCTATTGTGGTTGCATGTTGCCAGATTCTGGTCTCTGCATCACTGTCAGATACTGGTCACTCACTCCTGCAAGCTATTACCAGAATTAGAGTAGAAATAACATAGAAAAGGCGGGGACAGGGTTGACGAGAGTGTGAGGAGAGTCAAGCGGTCTAGTGAGGGGTAACGTCAGACACCTGTAGAAGTTGAGAGAAGCTAAGTTTTAGAACCTAGTTACTTTCCATATTTTGTAAGTAGAATTGATAAGTGTTAGAATTACTATTGGTAAGTTTTAGAATTACTGGTATTACTACTGATATTTATTAGCAGTATGAATACTTAGAAGTGGGGGCACACACACACATACACACATAGACGAGAGTGGAGTAACAGTCACCCCTCAACCACATACCACCTACCTCCCCTATATTCGCTGCCTGACTACGGTAGAGTGCGGTTGTGCTCTGCACCCCTCTGCTGTTTGTAGGCGAGTTTCCTTGTCAGTTACCTGGTTGCAGTGGTGTGAAGTGGTGTGGTCACGCCTCTGCTAACAATATAGGTGCACTGTGATTGTCAAGATGGCGGTTAGTCTGAGACGCCAGATAAATACTGTAGGCATTCAGCTACTTAGAGGAACGATAACTCCTAGTTCTGCGCAAGTCTTATTGCCAAAGATCATCTGGGAGACATATGGCATACAAGATAGTGAATTGTATGGAGTAGCATTAAATGGAGGCCAAAGAATTTTCGTCAAACTGCTATCGGCAACGGTTTATGAATCGTTGGTCACCAGGTTTCAGGCCGTAAGTCTTAACGTCACACCAGCTGTCAGTGTAAGAATGATAGATGTTTCACAGCATTATATGTGGATCAAGTTACGCAACGTTTCCTTTGAGGCGGACGAGGCAGATATCAGGAAAGTTTTTGAGACGTATGGGACGGTGCATTATGCTCAACATGGTACGTGGGCGGCAGGCGCCTATGCTGGTCTGCCAGAGGGTTCTTTCAACCTCAAAATGACTTTGAGGCACCCAATACCGTCCTATGTTTATCTACAAGAATTCAGGAAGCAGGTTATCGTTATGTACCCAGGGCAACGACGTACGTGCCGCCTATGTGGTGAGTATGATCACATAGGGGCGACCTGTGACAAGCGAAGACGTGTGCCAAGACCTGTGGTGGACGTCGCAGCCCCTGCTTCAAAGGTGGCAGGTGAGGAACAAACATCGGACGGAGGGCGTGGTGTCTTGTGGAGCGAGATAGTGGATCGGGCACACAGGACTGGCGGTGAGTTGGAGTCCCTCCCCCAGCTGCCTGTTCAGGTGTTGTCTCCTGTGGATAAGGAGCAGCAATTACAGAAGAAGGTTCTGGAGATTGAGGAGGAATTGGTCGAGGTTTTGAAGACTTTGTCACCGCCTGAGGGGGATGTTACACCTGAGCGAGGTGTCATCAGAGAGTCGTCGCTTCCAGAAAGTCGGGAACGTGATATTTTGGGACATGATGGTGGTTTGGAGTCGTCCGTTGAATCACTAAACCATTCTCAGGTGGAGGTGAGGGTTCATCGAGAGGCAACACCTGACCAAGACATGTGTAACATGACTATCACGAGAAAGAGGGCGGCTACATCAGATTCTGATAACGCCCTAACGCCTGCACAAATGCCTGGGTGGAGTGTGAATGTAGTGGTGTAGGTGGTGGCAGCCACGATAGGAGGCACCGGAAGAAGGGGGGGGAAAGAGAGCACTCTGAAGGAGTCAAACTTAAATTCAAGCTCTGGAGTTGTAAAGAGTGATGAGAGGAGGCAGAGGTGGAAACTTTAAAAGGCCCTAGGTGTATGTCTGCAAATGTTAATGGGTTATGTAGCAGTATGAAGAGAGATTGGTTTCGTAATTTCCTGAATAAATCTAGAGTGGATGTTGTGTTCCTGCAGGAGCACAATTTTAAAGAGGGTAGGGTGTTGGAGGTGACAGGATTTCGAGTAGTTACCCTGACATCTCTTTGTCTAAAAGGTGATGTGGGTATTTTAATCAGGGAGACGAGCCCGTTTGTTTTGCAGAGAAGCGAGGGGGGAGGGGGAGGGAGGGTGTTGCGTGTGGATGGGTGGTGGATGGGTAAGCGTGTGTCTCTTGTGAGTGTGTATGCGCCGGCAGAAAATAACATACAGGTAAAGAAAGATTTTGTGTGTGAGGATCTTGTGTTTTTCTTAAGTGCACTGCCAGAGATGGCAATAGTTGGTGGAGACTGGAATAGTGTAATCAGGGTGGCTGATGTGGACCCAAAACGGGCTGGATATATGTCTGTGGCTCTTAGGGATTTATTAAGAGAGGTTACATGATGCCTTTGGGGGGGCTGTGTGGGAGACTGAATATACGTTTGTTAGGAGTGGATATGCTGCGAGACTAGATAGAGTGTACCTTTCTCAGGGAGTGGATGTGAAATCTTTCAGTACTGTTGAGGCTACAATGTCAGATCATAGGGCAGTGGTGGTGGAGGTTGGGTGGGGGACGCTCGCGGACATATGTAGAAGTTATTGGAAATTAAATATAAGTGTGTTAAGTGATGAGGAGGGGTTGGAGGGGTTTTCAGTCCTATGGAATGAGCTTAGTGTGGAAGAACAGGGAGTGGATGATATTGTAACATGGTGGGATTGTGTTGCACAAGAAAGGATTAGAAAGTTTTATGTGAGAGAAGGAAAACGTATTAATAATTTAAAATATGGACTGGCTAACTATTTAGAGGATAGGTTATGAGGTTGCTATGGGCGGGGGGTGGTTGGGAATAATTTTCCTATGGATGAAATAGCTGAAATAAAGGGAAGGTTGCGGGTGTTGCAAAATGAAAGGTTTCAAGCTGTAAGGGTGCAGGCAGGGATGGAAGAAGTGCTTTGGGGCGACAAGCCGTCAGCGTGTGTTTTGCGGCATCAAAAGCAAAGGCAGGCGGTGACGGAGATGGTTGGGAATTATAGAGCAGGGCAGGAAATACGAAGCACGAAGGAGATGTGTGCGTATGCGGAGGCTTGGCACGAGAACTATTGGAACAGTGGGGGGGGGGTGTGGCGTGGCGTTAGACAAGGTGTGTACGTATGTGACGTGTAGTTTAGGAAATAGTGATAGAAAGGACTTAGGTGGGACTATTACGGCAGAGGAAATAGAGAATGCGTTAAGGGGAATGAGGAAGGGAAAAGCTCCGGGTATTGACGGTCTCCCGGTAGAATTTTATTTACAACATTGGACATTAATACGGGGATTTATAGTTAGGTTATTTAATCGTATGAAGGAGAAGGGCAAGTTGGGTGAGAAGCAGGTAACAGCAGTTGTAGTGTTGGTCCCGAAGGGCAAGGGGCAGCCCACCCTTCGGAAGTACCGAGCCATATCGCTGATGTGTACAGACTACAAGGTTTTAGCAAAAATTTTAGGTAATAGGTTCAAATGTGTTGTATGGAAGGTGGTGTCAAAATCTCAGTTTGGGTTGCCGGGAAGGTCGATGATTGAAGGACATGGGATACTGAGAAGTTTTGTGGAAGCTAATTGTGGGGGGTGGAGGGGCGGCTTTGTTGGCTCTAGATTGGCAGGGAGCATATGATAGAGTGGAAAGGGGAGCTTTGCAGGTTATACTTAGGAGACAGGGGTTTGGGGAGGAAATAGTCGAGTGGGTAAATACGTTGTACAAGGGGGCAAAAATGAGGATACAGATTAATGAGTGTATGGGGAGGGAGATTGCAATGGGTAGAGGACTTAGACAGGGATGCCCAATGTCCCAAATATTGTTTGCATGTTTCCAGGACCCCTTTTATAGAATGGTTGACCGTAGCTTATGTACTCCAGGTGAGAGAAGTGTGGGGGGTGGGAGGGCCTGGCCGGGTTTAATTGGATATGTTGACGACACCACTGTTCTCATTCGTGAAGGGATGTCAACTGGAGTGTTGGACGAGGTTGTGCAATTATTTGGAAGTGCCACGGGTATGCAGGTAAATAGTGTGAAGTCAAGGTGCATGGGGTTGGGTTCTTGGGTGGGGGGTGTGGGGGGAGATGTAATGTTGTTAAAGAATGGGCAGTGTCTTTAAAGATTTGTGGTATAATTTATAGGGATGACATGGTTGCGGCGCGAGTGGAAAACTCGAACAGGTTATTGGAAAGGATCGTGGGGTGTCTAGGTGTTCTGAGACCCCAGCACCTAACTCTTATACAGCGAGTGATAGTTGTAAACATTTTATTGTATAGTAAGGTTTGGCATGTTGCAGCTGTGTTCCCAATTACAGGGACAGTGATTGCGGGGATCTTAAGACAGGTGTACAAATTTTTGTGGGGTTCACATTGTGATTGGTTAAGGAGAGAAGTTGTAATGTTACCTGTAAGTCAGGGGGGGTTGGGGTTGATGGATTTGAGACGGAGGGCTAAATGTGTGTTTATTAAATGGTAAGTGTTGCGTGAGGGTGTGAACGCGGGGCAGTTGGAAAGGATACACGACAAGCTGGGTATGTGGTATCTAGGAATGGAGTTGAGGGAATGCGAAATTGTTTTGAGGGTCGTGATGTTGGTTAGGGAACTGAGAAAGGTTCGTATAAGGGATTTGTGTAGGTTGCTTGTAGGTAGGTGCGTTGTCCCAGTTGAGGGTTTGTTCCCCATGTATGCGTGGAAAAGTATTTGGTTTAGATTTAGTAAAATGAAGTTAAACCCATGGGCACGTGAGGTGATGTTCCGTTTTCTGCATGGGATCCTTCTGTCTGGTGAGATACTACGAAACAGACAGGTTGTAGAGGGTGGGGGGTGTGGTATCTGTGGAGGGGATGAGACAGCATTCCATGTAGTTTACTTTTGTGAAGGGCTAGAGGGGGTTAGGTGCTGGTTAAGTAGGTTGGTACAGAGGGTGGGTGGCCGTGGGGTGTCGGTTTTGCGTGCTTTAAGACTAGATATGGGTGGGTTAGACGAGGGTGTCAGAAGAGCTTTAAATTATATCATGGGAGAGGGGATAGTGAAGAGCAAAGGAAGGTTCTTGCGGTGACGTTCTATCGTACGATGTGTCCTAACAGAGATTTGTATGGGAGGTGGGATCAGGTTTTCTCAGAGGGATATAGAATGCTAACGTTAGGAATTCTCGTAAAGCTGTGAATGATAATGAGTGAGTGAAGGGGTTTTCATAGGTTGCGAGGGAGTCAGGGGGTCACAGCGAGCTCGCCTCCTTGGGGGGCTCGTGAGAGTGTTGTGAATGTGGGTTTGGTATGGTTTCCTGGTTTTCATTGAGACATTATGGCATCCACCTTGTGGTTATCTTGCCAAGTGTGGATGTAGAGCTCAAGGTCTCGTTATGATCGATATAACACTTTTCAGAAATGTAGGTATAATATAGTAGTTTTTTTTTTTTATGTATTATTTTGATGTGTATCAGTCTTGTATGACACGATTCTTGAGTAATAAGTTCCTTGCGATATGAAGTGTGTTTTAGTTTGCATTTATGTCACGTGCTGAGTTTTTGCATGAGGAGATATACTTATATACTGTTTTGCTTTGTGCATACAGTGCTTCTGATTAATGTGAGTTTGTGAAACATTTTGTGTGTGTGTGTGTGTGTGTGTGTGTACTCACCTATTTGTACTCACCTATTTGTGGTTGCAGGGGTCGAGTCCCAGCTCCTGGCCCCGCCTCTTCACCGGTTGCTACTAGGCCCTCTCTCTCCCCGCTCCTTGAGCTTTATCAAACCTCGTCTTAAAACTGTGTATGGTTCCTGCCTCCACTACGTCATTTTCTAGGCTATTCCACTGCCTTACAACTCTATGACTGAAGAAATACTTCCTACTATCTCTCTGACTCATTTGTGTCTTCAACTTCCAATTGTGGCCTCGTGTTTCTGTGTCCCCTCCCTGGAACATCCTGTCTTTGTCCACCTTGTCTATTCCACGCAGTATTTTATATGTCGTTATCATGTCTCCCCTGACCCTCCTGTCCTCCAGTGTGGTCAGGCCGATTTCCCTTAATCTTTCCTCATAGGACATTCCCCTTAGCTCCGGAACTAACCTTGTCGCAAACCTTTGTACTTTCTCTAGTTTCTTGATGTGCTTTATCAAGTGCGGGTTCCAAACAGGTGCTGCATACTCCAGTATGGGCCTGACATACACGGTGTACAGTGTCTTGAATGATTCCTTACTAAGGTATCGGAATGCTGTTCTCAGGTTTGCCAGGCGCCCATATGCTGCAGCAGTTATCTGATTGATGTGTGCTTCCGGAGACATGCTCGGTGTTATACTCACCCCAAGATCTTTCTCCTTGAGTGAGGTTTGCAGTCTTTGGCCACCTAGCCTATACTCTGTCTGTGGTCTTCTGTGGCCCTCCCCCATCTTCATGACTTTGCATTTGGCAGGATTAAATGTGTGTGTGTGTGTGTGTGTGTGTGTGTGTGTGTGTGTGTGTGTGTGTGTGTGTGTGTGTGTATCCCTTTCTATTGTATTGAGCCTTTGTCATGGGTCAGACGTTATGTAATACTTTATATATGTATGATTCCATTCTTTTTTAAGCTTATAATCATGGTCTGTACCCTGATACCGGTTTGGCGTCATTGCTAAGCTCTTGATGTCAAGTTTTAGTCTGCATGGTATACAGACATATCTAGACAGTTTAGTGACGTAGTCCATTTGTGTATGAGATTTTGTGCATGAGTTTATTGTAACAGTAATGCGCCTTCAGTTTTTGAGCTCTAAGCTGTGTTCTTTCTTATGTTTATTCCTCTGTTGGTATATGTAAAGTTGTATTGTTAGGGATACGTATGTAGATGTTCTAGTAAGATTATGATGATAGGTTTTGGTTTTTTGAGTAATGCGAAGGCTGGGATGTCATGTTAGATGTAAAATTTTATATATATGTAAGGTATTGAATCAAGAATGTGTATATATGTCAGTTCACGACCCTGTGACCGTAGATTTTGTAGCTATGTTCTTGCCGTAGGTTATTGTTGTATTTTTTGCAGCACTATCTTCCGAGCATATAGGTGCGATCCGTTTGTGTCAGTTAATTTGACTGAGATACATACTGTTTCCTTATTTTTTATTTTATGTTAAACTGAATTGTTTTTAAATAAAATATAAAAAAAACCTCCCCTACCCACCACTGGACATCCGGTCCAAGCCCTCTCTTCTCTCTCTCTCTCTCTCTCTCTCTCTCTCTCTCTCTCTCTCTCTCTCTCTCTCTCTCTCTCTCACTCTCGCTCTCTCTCTCTCTCTCTCTGTCTCTGTCTCTGTCTCTGTCTCTGTCTCTCTCTCTCTCTCTCTCTCTCTCTCTCTCTCTCTCTCTCTCTCTCTCTCTCTCTCTCTCTCTCTCTCCCTTTCTCTCTCTCTATCCCTTTCTCTCTCTCCCTCTCTTTCCATCTTTCACCTCCCTCTGCTCTATCTCTATCTCTTCCTTTCTATCATCTCTCTCCACCTCTCATTCTCTCTCTCCCCTCCTCACACACACATTCCATTCATCTTCCCTTTCCTCCCTTGGCTTCCCCTAACTCCCCTCCCCCACTCATTATGCCCAGCCTTCTTCCCAGCATTCTCTCTCCCTCTCTCTCCCTCCCTCCCTCCCTCCCTCCCTCTCTCTCACACACAAGCTCCTTTCCGTGATAAAAAAAATGGGTAACCCAAAAGAGCGGAGACCCAGGGGTCTGGAGGTCGAACCCAGAAGGGAGGAACCTGGGAGGGAAGACTGGGAGGTAGAGCTCACAAAAAATGGAGGAAGAGTGGGGAAGGAAGCTAGCTGAGCTTGGCAGGGTAATGGAGGAGAGGATAGCTGAAGAGAGCAGGAAGTGGGGACTAGAAGTCTTAGCAGGAGAAGATAAGATAAAGTGCTTAGAAGAGGAGCTAAAAAACCTGAAACAGAATAGAGAGACAAATGACAGCCCAGTAATGACATCAGGGACTTCTATACCAATCACAGACGAGGGGGCTGTAGGGTTTCAGGAAAAGATGAGTACAGGAAGACTAATCGTGAAGCCTGCAGTCAGTGCAGGAGACAAGACTTATGCAGAGACTCTATCAGTCAACTACAGTGGCAGGGAACAACTGAGCAAGGAAGACAGTCCACTGAGCATAGGGGCTGCAGCAAGGGCAGGGGTTGAAGGCAGGAACGTCTCGATGGAAGGAGATAAAACACCTCATAGGACACAAGAGAGACACAGTGGGAGGAGGAGGAGAGGGTGAGGTCAAAGTTTGTCTACAGGCTCCAAGAATTTGAAGGGGAAATCTATGATGAAAAAAATCCAGGGGGAGAAGAAAGCGATCGAAGGTATCTTGAAAGTCATAGGAGAGGGAGACATGACCCAGGTGGCAAATTTTCGGAGAATTGGGTGGTTTGCTAACAGAAGGAGACGACCTGTCAAAGTAGTCTTCAAGGCAGAATCAACTCAAACAAGGGTCCTGCAGGAGAAAGCATGGCTGAGGGACAATTCAGAGGAAAGGACAAGACTGAAAGAGAATGTACAAAAACGAAAGGAGAAATGGGAGGCATCGATGAGGACGAGGAGAACCCAGACTCAGGTGGAAGGACAAATACACCCTACAGAGACACCACAGAAGGACTCCAACCACAACAACCCCAAAGTAACTGAACAACCTCAGCCAAAACCTGCAAACTGTTCCCTCTGCCCCCACCCCCCCACCACAAACCCCACTTCTACAGCAGCCCCTTTTGGGCACTCTGCCCCCACCCCCCACCACAAACCCCACCAACACTGTGAAAACCCCAATGCAGCTGAACAATCTCAACCAACACCCATATACTGTTCCCCCTTCCCCCACCCCCCACAGCACAAACCCCACTGCCACAGCAGCTCCCTACGGGCACTCTGCCCTCTCCCCCCCTGCCACAAATCCCACCCACACCACAAACCCCCAAACCCCCCCAGGGCGACCACCCCACCAACCCCAAAATTCTCCCAGGTGTGGTACACAAATGCGGATGGAATAGCAAATACATACGAGGAATGACACGAAAGAATCAACGAGAAGCCCCTGGACCTCATAGCAGTCACAGCAACGAAACTCACTGAGACAATAACAGATGCAGTCTTTCCACTGGGATATCAGATCCTGAGGAAGGATAGAAGGAGCAGAGGGGGAGGAGGGGGTGCACTGCTCATAAAAAAAGATGGAGTTTCGAGGAAATGGAGGGCATGGACGAGATAGCAGGCACGATTCAATCTGGGGAACATAAGGTAGTCATTGATGTGATGTATAACCCACCACAGAACTGCAGAAGGCCAAGAGAGGAATATGATGAGAACAACAGAGTGATCGTGGACACAATGGCTGAGGTGGCATGAGGAGCTCAAACGTGCTAAGCAAACTTACTGGTTATGGGTGATTTCAACCACAGGGAGATTGATTGGGAAAGCCTGGAGCCACATGGAGAGCCAAGATGTGGTACTGGAAAACCTCATGCATCAACACATCAGGGACACTACCAGAGAGCAAGGGGAGGATGAACCTGCAAGACTGGACCTTGTGTTCACCCTTAGCAGCTCAGACATTGATGACAACACATATGAAAGGCCCCTCGGAGCTAATGACCACGAAGTTCTGAGTTTTGATTACATAGTAGAGTTACAGGTGAAAAGGGTAACACGAGTCGAATGGGAAAAGCCAAACTATGAAAGGGGGGACTACACAGGTATGAGGAACTTCCTGTGGGAGGTGCAGTGGGACAGAGAAATGGTAGGAAAGGCAGTAAATAAAATGATGGAGTATGTAACAACAAAATGCAAGGAGCCAAAGGAAAGTTTTGTTCCCAAGGGCAACAGAAACAATGGGTAGACCAAAGCGAGTCCTTGGTTTACCCAAAGGTGCAGGGACGCAAAAACTAAGTGCATTAGAGAATGGAAGAGGTATAGAAGGCAAAGGACTCAGGAAAACAAGGAGATCAGTCGAAGAGCCAGAAACGAATATGCACAGATAAGAAGGGAGGCCCAACGACAGTACGAAAATGACAAAGCATCGAATGCCAAGTCTGACCCGAAACTGCTGTTTAGCCACATTAGGGGAAAGACGACAGTCAAAGACCAGGTGATCAGGCTGAGGAAAGAAGGTGGGGAACTCACAACAAACGATCAAGAGGTATGTAAGGAGCTCAACAGGAGATTTAAGGAAGTATTCACAGTGAAGACAGGAAGGACTCTGGGAAGACAGGACAGAGGGGGACACCAACAGGGAATAGACCAACAGGTGCTGGACGATATGTACATAACTGAGGAGGTGAAGAAGCTGCTAAGTGACCTTGATACCTAAAAGGCAATAATACCAGACAACATCTCCCCGTGGGTCCTCAGGGAGGGAGCAGATATACTGTGTGTGCCATTAACCACAATCTTCAACACATCCCTTGAAACTTGCAACTACCTGAGGTATGTAAGACCGCAAATATAGTTCCCATTTTTAAAAAGGAGTCAGAAAAGAGGCACTAAATTACAGACCAGTGTCACTGACCTGTATAGTATGCAAAGTCATGGAGAAGATTATCAGGAGGAGAGTGGTGGAGCACCTGGATCGGAACAAGATTATAAACGATAACCAGCACGGATTCATGGAAGGCAAATCCTGTGTCATAAACCTTCTGGAGTTCTATGACAAAGTTACAGATGTGTGACACGATAAGAATAGACAAGGTAGACAGAGACAGGTTATTCCAGAGAAGGGACACAGAAACAAGGGGTAACAATTGGAAGCTGAAAACTCAGACGAGTCATATGGATGTTAGGAAGTATTTCTTCAGTCATAAAGTCGTCAGGAAGTGGAATAGCCTAACAAGTGATGTAGTGGAGGCAGGAACCATACATAGCTTAAAGACGAGGTATGACAAAGCTCTGGAAGCAGAGAGAGACAGGACCTAGTAGCAATCAGTGAAGAGGCAGACCCAGGAGCTGTATCTCGACCCCTGCAACCCACCCACCTCATTACAAACTCTACCCCCACAGCAACCACCCATAGTTCCTTATCAGGTCTCCCACTTTCTCAACCCCAATGTACCCACCAGACCACAGTTTTAGAAAAGAAGTTGAAAGTGTGGTATACAAGTACATATGGAATAAGAAATACGTGTGAGGAGTGGCATGAAAGAATCAAGGAGACATTCTCAAATATAATAGCACTCACAGAAACAAACCTCACTAGGATGATAACAGATGCAATCTTTCCACCCGGATATCAAATCCGAAGGAAAGATAGAGGGAGGAGAGCAGGAGGAGTTGCACTGCTCGTTAAAAACCGGTTGGGATTTGAGAAAATGGAAGGAATGGATGGCATGTGCGAAAGGGACTACTCAGTAGGAACAATCTAGTCTCAGGGCCATAAAGTGGTAATTGCAGTAATATACAACCCACCACAGAACTGCAGGAGGCCAAGAGAAGAATACGACGAGAGCAACAGAGCAGTGGTTGACACACTAGCCGAGGTGGCAAGACGAGCTCACATGGGGGGAGCAAAGTTACTAGTTATGGGTGATTTCAATCACAAGGAGATTGACTGGGAAATTTTGGAGCCCCATGGGGGACCCGAAACATGGAGAGCCAAGATGATGGATATGGTGCTGGTTCAACATGTTAGAAACACTACCAGAGAGAGAGAGGTGAGGATGATCCAGCAAGACTGGACCTTGTATTCACGTTTAGTAGTTCGGACATCGAGGATATCATGTATGAAAAACCCCTAGGAGCTAGTGATCATGTGGTTCTGTGCTTTGACTACATAGTTGATCTACAAGTGGAGAGAGTAGCAGGAATAGGATGAGAAAACCAAACTATAAATGACTTAAGAAATCGTAATGACACGATTGCAAGCTGGAGATTCGTCTGTAAAAACTTGCATTTGTGGTCACAGAGGTGCCTGTGCTAACTTTCCTATGGTGTAGAAATATACCTAGTTGGATGAATCTTATTGTGGCTAGCTGGTCTAGTGGCTAGCGCGACGGGCTGGAGTTTTGAGACTCTATGACCGCGGGTTCAATCCCGGCCGGGGGTATGGTTTTTTTTCAAACTATAAATGTGGGGACTACACAGGCATGAGGAACTTCCTGCAAGACTTTCAGTTGGAGAGAGAACTGGCAGGAAAACCAGTTAAAGAAATGATGGACTATGTGACAACAAAATGCAAGGAGGCAGAGGAGAGGTTTATTCCCAAGGGAAACAGAAATAACGGAAAGACCAGAACAAGTCCTTGCTTCATCCAAAGGTGTAGGGAGGCAAAGACTAAGTGTACTAGAGAATGAAAAAGATACAAAAGACAAAGGACCCAGGAAAATAAAGAGATTAGCCAAAGAGTCGGAAACGAATATGCACAGATAAGAAGGGAGGCTCAGCGACAATACGAAAATGACATTGCATCGAAAGTCAAGTCTGACCTGAAGCTGTTGTATAGCCACATCAGGAGGAAAACAACAGTAAGGACCAGATAATGAGACTGAGGAAGGATGATGGGGAGCTCACAAGAAATGACCAAGAGGTATGTGAGAAGCTCAACACGAGATTTAAAGAAGTATTTATAAACAGTGGAAACCATTAGGACTCCAGGAAATCAAAACAGGGAGGTACACCAACAACTGCTGGATGAGGTACATGTAACCGAGGAGGAGGTGAAGAAGCTGTTATGTGAACTTGACACTTCGAAGGCGGTGGGAAAATACAACATCTCCTCGTGGGTCCTTCGAGAGGGAGCAGAGATGCTGTGTGTGCTGTTAACAAAGAACTTCAACATGTCCATTGAAACTGAGCACCTCCTTGAGGTATGGAAGATGGCAAATGTAGTCTCAATTTTTTAAAAAAGGAGACAGACATGAGGCATTAAACTACAGACCTGTGTCACTAATGTGTATAGAATGCAAACTCAGGGAGAAGATCATCAGGAGGCGAGTGGTGGAGCACCTGGAAAGAATCAAGTGTATAATCGACAACCAGCACGGTTTCAGGGAGGGAAAATCCTGTGTCACAAACCTACTGGCGTTTTATGACAAGGTGATAGAAGTAAGACAAGAGAGAGACGGGTGGATAGACTGCATTTTCTTGGACTGCAAGAAGGCCTTTGACACAGTTCCTCACAAAAGGTTACTGCAAAAGCTAGAGGATCAGGCACACATAACAGAAAAGGCACTACAATGGATCATAGAATACCTGACATGGAGGCAACAACGAGTCATGATATGTGACGAAGTGTCAGAGTGGGCGCCTGTGACAAGCTGGGTTCCACAGGGGTCAGTCAGGGACCTGTGTTTTTTGGTATATATGAATGGCATAACGGAAGGGATAGACTCAGAAGTGTCCTTGTTTGCATATGATGTGAAGTTAATGAGGAGAATCAAATCAGTCGAGAAACAGGCAGGACTACAAAGAGACCTGGACAGGCTACAAGCCTGCTTCAGCAACTGGCGCCTTGAATTTAGCCCTGTCAAATGCAAAGTCTTGAAGATTGGGGAAGGGCAAAGAAGACTGCAGATACAGTATAGCCTAGGTGGCCGAAGACTGCAAACCTCACTCAAGGAAAAATATCTTGGGGTGAGTATAACACCGAGCATATCTCCTAAGGCACACATCGATCAGACAAATGCTGCAGCATACGGGCGTCTGGCAAACCTAAGGATAGCGTTCCGATACCTTAGTAAGGAATCGTTCAAGACTCTGTACATCATTTACGTCAGACCCATACTGGAGTATGCAGCACCTGTTTGGAATCCACACCTGGTCAAGCACGTCAAGAAATTAGAGAAAGTGCAATGGTTTGCAACAAGACTAGTCCCAGAGCTAAGGAGATTATCCTACGAAGAAAGGTTAAGGGAATTCGGCATGTCAGCACTGGAGGACAGGAAGGTTAGGGGAGACATGATAACGACATGTAAAATACTGTGCGGAATAGTCAAGGTGGGCAAAGACAGAATGTTCCAGAGATGGGACACAGAAAGAGGAAGTCATAATTGAAGACTCAGATGAGTCAAAGGGATGGTAGTAAGTATTTCTTCAGTCATAGAGTTGTCAGGCAGTGGAATAGTCTAGAAAGTGACGTAGTGGTGGCGGGAACTATACATAGTTTTAAGACGAGGTTTAACAAAGCTCATGGAGCAGGAGAGAGAAAGGACCCAGTAGTAATCAGTGAAAAGGCGGGGCCAGGAGCTATGCCGCAATCCCTGCAACCACAAATAGGTGAGTACAAATAGGTGAGTTCACACTCACACACAGGAATATCAACGAGTTCAACGCTGCCAGCCGTTGTGTAATTTACCAAAAGTGAAGTGTACGAGTCATCGTGCAGCGAGCACCGGGATGGACATCTCTGAGGAGTAACGTACATGATTGTGATAAAAGGGGAAGTTTGAGTGAAAGAGCCAGCCCTACAAGCACTGGTAGCTGGCTGGCACAAACCCTGCTCCGCAGTGGTTATTATAAATACAGCATTACTAGGAAGATAAAATTGGTAGGAAAAGGAATAGATGACCTTGGTAGGAGGCGTGTGCACGCAGGAGTATGTGCAGACACTGTTGTTAGTATATATTGATATACGTGGGTATACTATAGGACAATAAACACACACACATAGTACAGTGTTGAGGTTGTTGAAGCCGAGTATTGGCATTATTAGTATAGTATTGTTGTTAGTATTAAAATTATTAATGTTAATATGTTGTTAGAATATTATGACATACATGGGTAAGGCGCAGATTATTCCTGGGCACACGGGCATAAAAGGTCTCCAATAACAGTCTCCATCCCCCCTCAAGGATTTCCCTAACCCCTACTCTGGAACAATAGAGCACCACCCCACCCACTCCCTCACTCTCTCTCTCTCTCTCTCTCTCTCTCTCTCTCTCTCTCTCTCTGTCACCTCTCTCTCTTTTTTTTTTTACACATGATTTGACAAGGTTAGGTTAAGGATCCATAGATTTATTGACAAGCTATTTACAGGTTAAGGATTCCTAACTTTATTGACAAGCTAAGAGCTGTTACCTACATCAGCTCATTTGAAAGCATTTTTGTTGTTATGAGACATACAAGTAGGGCCAGCATTTTCATTTTATCAGCTGACTTTATCTCGTTGACATCATTATGCTGTACGAATGTGTTCCATACTCGAGTCATCCTAGGTATATATGATCTCAGATGGAGTGATGTTCTGGAGAAGGGTACAGCCAGAGTGAAGTTGCTGCTTTCTGCCCGTCATGTGGCATAAAAGCTTGTTTCACGCTGTCCTCGAAGTGGATCCAAGTGTGGTACTTTGGCAATATTGGCCTTGTACATAACAGTAAGGCCACCCACATTCCTCCTGTGTTGAAGGCTCTGCTGAAATGACAGGTCTATCCAGGATGGGTCCAGGAGAAAGATGAGACGTCTTGCTCTGTTCTCAACTCTGTCAATCAGTCGCAGATGAGAGGGGGGCAGGCAAACCAAGAAAGTGGAGCATACTCAAGGTGTAAGCGTACTTGTGCCTCGTAAAGAATCTTGCAACCCCTACTACTACGGCGAAGTGGTGTAAGCTTCCTGGCTGCCTAGTTTGCAAGATTTACAACATGGTTCTTCATGGTTAGTTTGGAGTCAAATTTCACCCCAAGGATATCAACTTCTTCTCCAGGTGCCAACACCCTCCCATTCATCCTTACTACTGCACCAGCATTACCATCATGGTGCCTAGAGACCATCATCATTTACATTTTCTCAGGTACAAATGTTACTTGCCATCTATTTCCCCAAGCTGATATAGTTCTTAGCTGGTGATTGATGTAGCTTAGGGCAGCTGGCATTTCTTCTCTTGGATAAGTGAATGTCAGTGTACAGTCATTTGAATATGCATGGGATTCTGGGATGAGATGAAAAAGGTCGTTGAAGTAGACATTCCATAACAATGGTCCCAGCACGCTTCCTTGTGGAACACTTGCCCCAATTGGATGTTTGGTTGATTCCGTTCCATTGAGAACTACACTTAGAGATCTACCATGAAGGTAATCACTGAGGAGACAGCGTAGACCCTGCAATTTCCAGTGCTTGAAGTTTTGCTAAGAGGCCCTGGTGCCACACCCGGTCGAAAGCACCAGCAATGTTCAGTGCTACCACACAACTGACTTTGGATTCATCCAGTGACTGGGGCCACTTAGTGGAGAGGTTTTACAACTGATCAGCAGTAGAGTAACCTTTCCTGAAGCCATATTGACGATCAAAAAGTAGTGAGTTGTAGTAAAAAAACTCTGTCATTTGTCTTGAGATTATTGTCTCAAGGATCTTACCAGTGATTGACAGGAGTGACACTGGTCTGAAGTTGCTGATTTCTGCTCTGCTCTTCTTTTTGTGAACAGGGACTACATTTGCCTCTTTCCATAGAGAGGGCGATTTACACTGTACTAGGCAGTGCTGAAAGATGCAAGTTGGAGGTGCTGCTAGCTGGTCTGCACATCTTCTCGGCAATTTTGGGCTCAAGTTGTCTGGGCCCACAGCCTTTTCTTGGTCAAGCGATTTAAGAAGGAAATGCACCTCCTCCTGCCTTATTGTCACCACTGACAGTTTTGACACAGTTCTTGCAGCTAGCGAAGAAGGGTCCCTTGCTGGATCAGGAACTTGCATTTTGGTAGCAAAGTCTTCGGCAAAGAGGTCTGTTTTCTCTTGACTACTAGTAGAGGTGGTCCCATCCTGTCGATTTAGAGGTGGAATGAGTTTAGGTGGCCCGGTGGCCTGGTGGCTAAAGCTCCCGCTTCACACACGGAGGGCCCGGGTTCGATTCCCGGCGTGTGGAAACATTTCGACACGTTTCCTTACACCTGTTGTCCTGTTCACCTAGCAGCAAATAGGTACCTGGGTGTTAGTCGACTGGTGTGGGTCGCATCCTGGGGGACAAGATTAAGGACCCCAATGGAAATAGGTTAGACAGTCCTCGATGACGCACTGACTTTCTTGGGTTATCCTGGGTGGCTAACCCTCCGGGGTTAAAAATCCGAACGAAATCTTATCTTATCTTATCTTATCTTATCAAGCAGATAACCTTGTCTGTCCTTGACCAGGGACAACCAGGTTTTGGAGCCTACCCTACCTGATGCTAGCTTTCTTTTTGTGTCCACCTCCCATTTAGCAATGGCCCACTTTTGAACGTCACCCATATGCCTACAGGCTTGCCTGTGCAAGTTCCTGTTATAGGTGTTAGGATGTCTCTTATACCTTCGCCATGCTTTCTACTTAGCAGTAGCAGCCTCTCTACAACGAAAGCTAAACCAAGACTGATCTGTAGGCTTCGTCACATATTGCCGGTGAGGAATGTGTTCTTGTTGCAGATTAAGGATGTGTCCAGTGAAGGCTTTCACTTGGTTGTCAACATCCCCTTGGAGAAGAGCATTCCGATCGTTGGTGGCAAGCGCAGAGCAAAGGGTTGCTCAATTACCTCTTTCCCATAGCCAGGTTGTGCGTGTGGACTCCTCACCTCGTTCTGTTGGGATCTGAAGTGTCGTAAAAGCAGCTTTGTGGTCAGACGATCCAATATAGCCGAGGGGTTGACAAGTGACTATGCCTTCTGCCAGATCACTCACTACCTCTCTCTCTCTCTCTCTCTCTCTCTCTCTCTTTCTCTCTCTCTCTCCATCTCTCTCTCCTCTCTACCTCTGCCTTTTCTCTCTGTTCCCCCCCTCGCTTCCCTCTCCTTTTCCTTCCTCCCTTTCCCCCCTTTTTTTCCCTCTAAAAAAATGGTAACTCAGAGGAAGACTCGAAGATCACAGGGGTCAGATGGGATTGGTTATGGTAGGGAGGAATGCATGGAGGGGCAATGCAAAATGATTGAGCAAGAGTGGGAGAGAAAACTAGGAGAGTTTGCTTCAAAAATGGGGGCAGAGCTTTCTGTGAAATTGGAAAAAAAAGGTTGGAGGAGGAGAAGAAGCATTTGTAGTCCCTAGTCGAAGCTGCAGAAGCCGGGATAAGGGTCCCAGAGTATAACGTAAATAGGCTGAAGCGAGTTACAGAGGTATTGACCAGATGAGGCACAGCAACTGAAGCTGGTACACCCCTACTGAATGAGGGACCCAACAGGAAGTAAGGAGACATAAATTACGCCAAGGTCCTATCAGCCCTATCACCCCACCAAGCAGGGCCAAGGAATGAAGAGGGAGAGCAGCTGGGTGCAGGCAGTGAAGGGGACAGGTCATGTGCAGAGATTCTAACATGCCACCAGGAGCTAGAGGAAAGAATAAGGGAGAAAATGGCCATGTACAGACAGGAACCAGAGACTCAGAGGGAAAAGCAATGGGAGGAGGAGAGGGCGAAGTCAGTGTTTATTCATGGAATTCAGGATAGGAGGGAAGGATACACAATGAGAGACAGAAGGCACAGAGACAGAAGATTGAGAACATCATCAAAGAAATAGGTGAAGAGGAAATGCCTGAGATTGTAAATTTTCAGAGAATTGGGGGGGGGGGGTACCTGAAGGGGAGAAAATGACTGATCAAGCCGTTTTTCTGGACAGAAACAGTGCGAAATAGGATCCTCCAAGAGAAACCAGGGTTGAAGGATTCGGCAGCATATAAGAGGGTGTTCCTAGACTGAGACAGAACGAAAATAGAACGACAGCAGCTGAGGGAGAGGACATAAAAATGAAAGGAGCGAAGAGGAGACACAAGGACAAAATCAGCAGAGGACAACCAGAGCAGGGCATAGCAACAAGAGCAAGCACACATAGAACCACCCCCAGAACCCCACAGCCAATCACTCTATCCCAACACAGTCCACAATCTACAACCACAGCCCCCATCCCACACTACACTGAAGAATCCTGCAGTACACTGCTTGGTCCCCCACCCTCATAGACCCCCAGAACACAGTGCTGGAGAGGAAACTCAAGGTATGGTACACCAACGCTGATGGAATAACAAATAAATGGGAGGAGTGGCACAAAAGAGTCAAAGAGGCATCACCGGACATCATAGCCCTCACAGAAACCAAGCTCACTGGGATCATAACAGATGCCATCTTTCCAATGGGATATCAGATCCTGAGGAAAGACAGAGAGAACAGAGAGGGTGGAGGAGTGGCACTGCTGGTCATAAACTGATGAGATTTTGATGAGCTGGAGAGAGGAGACAGAGGAGAAGCAAGAGATTACATAGTACTAACGCTTCAGTCTGGAGGTCCCAAGGTGGTCATTGCTGTGATGTATAACCCACCACAGAACAGCAGGAGGCCAAGGCAAGAGTATGATGAGAGTAACAGAGCAATGGTTGACGCACTAGCTGAAGTGGCCAGAAGGGTTCATGCAAGCAGGGCAAAGCTACTCATCATGGGTGACTTCAACAGCAAGGAAATCGATTGGGAGAACTTGGATCCACTTGGAGGCCAAGAAACGTGGAGGACTAAGATGATGGAGGTAGTATTGGAAAATTTCATGTACCAACATGTAAGGAACACCACCAGAGAGAGATGAGAGGATAAACCAGAGAGTCTGGACCTAATATTCGCCTTGAGTAGTGCAGATATTGAGAATATCTCATATGAAAGACCCCTGGGGGCCAGTGATCATGTGGTTTTAAGCTTCGAAAATATAGTAGAGTTACAAATGTAGGGGGAAGCAGGAAGGACTGGATGAATGAAGCCAAACTACAAGAAAGAGGACAAGCAGGGAGAAAGAATTTCCTCAAGGGGGCCAGTGGGACAGAGAACTGGCAGGGAAGTCAGTAGATGAGATGATGGAATATGTGACAACAGTATGCAAGGAAACTGAGGAGAGGTTTGTACCCAAGGGTAACAGGAATAACGATAAAGCCAGGATGAGCCCGTGGTTCACCCAAAGGTGCAGGGAGGGTAAAACCAAGTGTGCTAGGGAATGGAAGAAGTATAGAAGGCAAAGGACCCAGGAGAATAAGGAGAACAGTCGTAGAGCCAGAAATGAATATGCACAGGCAAGACGGGAGGCCCAAAGGCAATATGAGAATGACAAAGCAGCAAAAGCCAAATCTGATCCAAAATTGTTGTATAACCACATCAGGAGGAATAAAACAGTCAAGGACCAGGTAACCAGGCTGAGGAAGGAAGGAGGGGAGTCACAAAAAACGACTGCGAAGTATGTGAGGAGCTCAACCTGAGATTCAAAGAAGTGTTCACAGAGGACACAAAAGGGCCTCCAGAAAGGCAGAGAGGTGAGATACATCATCAAGTGTTGGACACAATACATACAACCGAGGAGGAAGAGAAGAGGCTGTTAAGCGAGCTAGACACCTCAAAGGCGATAGGGCCGGATAACATCTCTCCATGGGTCCTGAGACAGGGAGCAGAGGCGCTTTGTGTGCCACTAACAACTATCTTCAACATATCTATCGAAACAGGACGACTACCGAAAGTATCGAAGACAACAAATGTAGTACCAATTTTTTAAAAAAGGAAATAGACATTGTACTACAGACCAGTGTCACTGACGTGTATAGTATGCAAGGTCATGGAGAAATTTATCAGGAGTAGAGTGGTGGAGCACCTTGAAATGAATGAGCTTATCAACGACAGCCAGCACGGTTTCAGGGATGGGATATCCTCCATCACAAACCTACTGGAGTCCTATGACAGGGTGACGGCAGTAGGACAAGAGAGAGAGGGGTGGGTAGACTGCATTTTCTTGGACTGTAAGAAGGCGTTTGACACAGTTCCACACAAGAGATTAGTGCGGAAGCTGGAGAACCAAGCAGGGATAACAGGGAAAGCACTACAGTGGATCAGGGAATACCTGTCAGGAAGACAACTGCGAGTCATGGTAAGTGGCGAGGTGTCAGAGTGGACGCCGGTAACGAGCGGGGAGCCACAAGGATCAGTCTTAGGACCGGTGCTGTTTCTGGTATTTGTAAACGACATGACGGAATGAAAAGAATTCAAAGTGTCCTTGTTTGCAGATGATGTGAAGTTGATGAAAAAGAATTCAATGGGAAGAAGATCAGGCAGAACTACAAAGGGATCTGGAGAGACTGCATGCCTGATCCAGAAACTGCCTCCTGGAGTTCAACCCCACCAAGTGCAAAGCCATGAAGATTTGGGAAGGGCAAAGAAGACCACAGATGGAGTACTGTCTAGGGGGCCAGAGCCTACAAACCTCACTCAAAGAAAAGGATCTTGGTGTGAGTATAACACCGGGTACATCGCCTGAGGCCCACATCAACCAAATAGCTGCTGCAGCGTACGGGCGCCTAGCAAACCTAAGAACAGCATTCCAACATCTAAATAAGGAGTCATTCAGGACACTGTACACTGTGCACGTTAGGCCCATATCGGAATATGCAGCGCCAGTTTGGAACCCCTCACCTAGCCAAGCACGTATGGAAAGTAGAGAAAGTGCAGAGGTTTGCAGCCAGACTAGTCCCAGAGCTAAGAGGAATGTCTTACGAGGAGAGGTTAAGGGAAATCGACCTGACGACACTGGAAGACAGGAGAGTTACGAGGGATATGATAACGACATATAAAATACTGAGAGTCATAGACAAAGTGGAAAGAGACAGGATGTTTCAGACATGGGACACAGCAACAAGGTGTCACATTTGGAAGCTGAAGACTCAGTTGAATCACAGGGATGTTAGGAAGTATTTCTTCAGTCACAGAGTAGTCAGGAAGTGGAATAGCCTCAGTAGTGATGTAGTGGAGGCAGGTTCCATACATAGTTTTAAGAAGAGGCATGATAAAACTCACGGAGCGGGAAAAGTGACCGGCTAGCAGCAAGTTGAAGAGGCGGGGCCAGGAGCTGTGACTCGACCCCCGTAGCAACAACACAACTAGGTGAGTACACACACACAAAAACACACACACACACACACACACACACACACACACACACACACACATGGTGGGTGCAGACGTGGGTCCACAAGGCTCCGAGAACCTTCGTGTTTTTGAGGCATGCAATAACCGCTAGCAGTAATCAGTGGTAGTGACAAAGTCAGTGAACAAACCTATGAGTGATAACTATAGTTATTAGTTGAAAAAAATTCGAGAGGAAACCTGAATTCAGTATTTTTTTTTAAAGTGCCAAACCGTTGTGGATCTACTAGGCACTGTTGCCATACAGATACAAACATAAAAAGATCAAAGTGAGTGTGGAAACGGGTGATCAAGAATTACCAGCATTTGGGTAACAAGTGAAATGTGGGGCATCATAATGTGAGAGTGAAAAAGTTAATAAGCAAAAGGAGAAAGAAAAAAATAAAATATACAACAAGGGAAGGTGGCAGTAGGCCTGCTAAAGCAGTGACGTCACAACAGTTTGTAACCCATTATACATATAAAGTGTAACACCGAATGTGAAGTGCATTCTGTAATAAGTGAAAAGTGAAATCACTTGAGGAACGCGGGATGCATGAGCATATATGGTTATAAACTTAACGGGTGAAGGAGTTACAAAATAGTGATAGAAGGCCTATGTAAGATGACTACGTCATCAGCATCTGGCAACTTGTCATCACACCGCTGTCAGAGCAAGTATTCATCTGTTGAGGTTGCATTTTGCAAGATTGAGTTCTGGTCCTGCATCACTGTTAGATACTGGTCACTCACTCCTGCAAGCCATTACCAGAATTAGAGTAGAAATAGCATAGACGAGAGTGCAAGGAGTAAAGAGGTAGTGAGGGATAATGTCAGACACTTAAGCTGAGACAAGCTAAATTTTACAGCCTAGCTCCTTTCTGAATTTTAGAAGTAGAATCGATAAGTGTTACAAGTTTATCTGGAGTTTATCTGGAGAGAGTTCCGGGGGTCAACGCCCCCGCGGCCCGGTCTGTGACCAGGCCTCCTTAGGTCAGTGTCCCAGGATGCAACCCACACCAGTCGACTAACACCCAGGTACCCATTTTACTGATGGGGAACATAGACAACAGGTGGAAAGAAACACGTCCAATGTTTCTACTCTGGCTGGGATTCGAACCCAGGCCCTCACCATGTGAAGCGAGAGCGTTAACCACCAGGCCACTTAGCTTAGAATTACTGGTATCTACCGGTATTTATTAGCAGTATGAATACTTAGAAGTGGGGGCACACACACACACACACACACACACACACACACACACACACACACACACACACCCACACACACACACACACATACACACATACACAAATACACACACACATACACACACACACACATACACACACATACACTCACACACACAGACACATACACACACACACATACACACACACACATACACACACACATACACACACATACACACACACATACACACAGACACACATACACACAGACACACACACACCCATACACACATACATACACACACACACACACACACACACACACACACACACACACACACACACACACACACACACACACACACACACACGCACACACCGTCCTGTGAACTGACCATCTGAACCTTGCTCCTCTCCCCCCCTCTTCCTATCCTAAGTAGAGACCTATCTCTACCTTTCTCACTCTTTACCTATATATCTCTCTCTACCTATCACTCTCTACCTATCTCTCTCTCTCTCTTCCCTCTCCCATCTCTCCCCTCTAACATCTCTTACCTCTAACACCTCCCCCCCTCTAACATCTCTCCCCCTCTAACATCTCTCCCCTCCCATTATCTCTCCCCTCTCCCTTTCCCCATCTCTCTCCCCTCCTCCCCTCCCTCTCCCCCTAGCCTCTCTCCCCTCTTGCTCTTCCATCTCCCCCCTCTTTCCCCCTTCTCCCACTCTCTGCCCCCTCTCTCTCCTCCTCTTTGCCTTCTCTTTCTCTCTCTCTCTACCTCTCTCCCCCCCTCTCTCTCACTCTCTCCCTCTCTCTCTCTTGCTCTCTCTCTCTCTTGCTCTCTCTCTCTCTTGCTCTCTCTCTCTCTTGCTCTCTCTCTTCCCCATTTTCCCTTCTAACTCTCCCCTCTCCTACTCTTCCCTTCACTCTCTCTCCCCCTCTACCTTTCCCTTCTCTCTTCTCTCACAAAAACAAAAAAAAATAGTGGGGACTCGCAGGAACCAAGGATCAGATGAGAATGGTTCTGGTAGGGAGGAGTGGATGGAGGAGCAGTGGAAAAGGATGGAACAAGAGTGGGAGAGAAAATTAGGAGAACTTTCTGAAAAAAATGGAGAAAGAGCTCTCTGTGAAATTGGAAAAGAGGTTGGAGAAGGAGACAAAGAATTGGGAGGCACAAGTCGAAACTGCAGTAGCCAAGATAAGGGTCCTAGAAGTTGAGATAAATAGGCTGAAGCGAGTTACAGGGGCAGTGACCAGAGAAGACACAGCATATGAAGCTGCGAGGCTGAAAAGGAAGGAATTATGAATTATGTTAAGGTCATATCAGCCTGTCAAGGAGGGCCAAGGAGTGAAAGGGAAGAACAGCTGGGTGCAGATGGAGAGGGTGATAGGTCGAATGCTGAGGCACAACCATGCTATCAAGAGCCATTGGAAAAATCAAGGGAGAAACAGACCACATACAGGCAGGATCCAGAGTCACAGAGGGTGAGGCAATGGGAGGAGGAAAGGGCAAAATCAGTGTTTATCCATGGGCTTCAGGAGAGAGAGGAAAGGACACACACTGAAAGGCAGCAGGAAGAAAGGAAATTGAGAAAATCATCACGGAAATAGGTGAAGAGATGGACGAGATTGTAAATTTTCAGAGAATAGGGGGGTACTCGAAGGGAAGAAACCGACCAATCAAGCTGATTCTCAGGACGGAAACAGTGCGGAACAGGACCCTCCAAGAGAAACCACGATTGAAATACTCGGAAGAGTACAAGAAGGTGTTCCTAGACAGAGACAGAACACAATCAGAACGACAGCAGCTGAGGGTGAGGACAAAAAAGCGAAAGGAGCTAGGAAAAGAGGCAAGGATGGAACCAGCAGAGGTTAGTCAGAGCAGAACAGAACAGCAAGGGCAAGCAAACACACAACTATTCTCGGAACCATACAACCTATCACACCATCCCAACACACACTACAATCCATACCCACAGGCTCCACCCAACACCGAGCTATAGAATCCCACAGTATGCTACCAGGTCTCCCACCCTCACAGGCCCCCCAAACCACAGTGTTGGAAAGGAACCTGAAGGTATGGTAAACAAACCCTGATGGAATAACAAATAAGTGGGAGGAGTGGCATGAAAGAGTCAAAGAGGCATCACTGGACATCATAGCTCTCACAGAAACCAAGCTTACAGGTATGATAACAGATGCCATCTTTCCAACGGGATACCAATTCCTGAGGAAAGACAGAGGGAACAGGGGGGGTGGAGGAGTGGCATTGCTGATCAAAAATTGCTGGAGAGAGGAGACAACGGAGAAGAAAGTGATTACATAGTGGGAACGCTTCAGTCTGGAGGTCCCAAGGTGGTAATAGCAGTGATGTATAAACCACCACAGAACAGTAGGAGGCCAGGGTAAGAGTACGATGAGAGCAACAGAGCAATGGTTGACACTCTGGCTACAGTGGCCAGAAGAGCTCATGCATGCAGGGCAAAGCTCCTGATCATGGGTGACTTTAACCACAAGGAGATCGATTGGAAGAACTTGGACTCGCATGGGGGCCAAGATACATGGAGGGCTAAGATGAAGGAGGTGGTACCGGAAAACTTCATGTACCAACACGTAAGGGACACTACAAGGGAGAGAGAAGAGGATGAACCAGCAAGGCTGGACTTAGTATTCAACTTACGTAGTGCAGATATCGAGGACATCACATATGAAAGACCCATTGGGGCCAGTGACCATGTGGTTTTAAGCTTCGAATACACAGTAGAGCTACAAGTGGAGGGAGAAGCAGGAAGGCTAGGACGAATGAAGCCAAACTACAAGAAAGGGGATTACACAGGAATGAGGAACTTCCTGAACGGGGTTCAGTGGGACAGAGAACTGGCAGGGAAGCCAGTTAATGAGATGATGGAATATATAGCAACAAAATGCAAGGAGGCTGAGGAGAGGTTTGTACCCAAGGGTAACAGGAATAATGAAAAAGCCAGGATGAGCCCATGGTTTACCCAAAGGTGCACGGAGGCAAAAACCAAGTGTGCTAGGGAATGGAAGAAACATAGAAGGCAAAGGACCCAGGAGAATAAAGAGTGCAGTCATAGAGCCAGAAACGAATATGCACAGATAAGAAGGGAGGCCCAAAGACAATATGAAAATGACATAGCAGCGAAAGCCAAATCTGACCCGAAACTGTTGTACAGCCACATCAGGAGGAAAACAACAGTCAAGGACCAGGTAATCAGGCTAAGGAAGGAAGGAGGAGAGACAACAAGAAATGATCGTGAAGTATGTGAGGAACTCAACAAGAGATTCAAAGAAGTGTTCACAGAGGAGACAGAAGGGGCTCCAGAAAGACGGAGAGGTGGGGCACACCACCAAGTGCTGGACACAGTGCACACAACCGAGGAAGAAGTGAAGAGGCTTCTGAGTGAGCTAGATACCTCAAAGGCAATGGGGCCAGATAACATCTCCCCATGGGTATTGAGAGAGGGAGCAGAGGCGCTATGTGTACCCCTAACAACAATATTCAATACATCTATCGAAACAGGGAGATTGCCTGAGGCATGGAAGACAGCAAATGTAGTCCCAATCTTTAAAAAAGGAGACAGACATGAAGCATTAAACTACAGACCAGTGTCACTGACATGTATAGTATGCAAAATCATGGAGAAGATTATCAGGAGAAGAGTGGTGGAACACCTAGAAAGGAATGATCTCATCAACAGTAGCCAACATGGTTTCAGGGACGGGAAATCCTGTGTCACAAACCTACTGGAGTTCTATGACATGGTGACAGCAGTAAGACAAGAGAGAGAGAGGGGTGGGTGGATTGCATATTCTTGGACTACAAGAAGGCGTTTGACACAGTTCCACACAAGAGATTGGTGCAAAAACTGGAGGACCAAGCAGGGATAACAGGGAAGGCACTACAATGGATCAGGGAATACTTGTCAGGAAGACAGCAGCGAGTCATGGTACGTGGCGAGGTGTTAGAGTGGGCACCTGTGACCAGCGGGGTCCCACAGGGGTCAGTCCTAGGACCAGTGCTGTTTCTGGTATTTGTGAACGACATGACGGAAGGAATAGACTCTGAGGTGTCCCTGTTTGCAGATGACGTTAAGTTGATGCGAAGAATTCACTCGATCGAAGACCAGGCAGAACTACAAAGGGATCTGGACGGGCTGCAGACCTGGTCCAGCAATTGGCTCCTGGAGTTCAATCCCACCAAGTGCAAAGTCATGAAGATTGGGGAAGGGCAAAGAAGACCGCAGACGGAGTACAGTCTAGGGGGCCAGAGACTACAAACCTCACTCAAGGAAAAAGATCTTGGGGTGAGTATAACACCAGGCACATCTCCTGAAGCGCACATCAACCAAATAACTGCTGCAGCACATGGGCGCCTAGCAAACCTCAGAACAGCATTCCGACATCTTAATAAGGAATCGTTCAGGACCCTGTACACCGTGTACGTTAGGCCCATATTGGAGTATGCGGCACCAGTTTGGAACCCACACCTAGCCAAGCACGTAAAGAAACTAGAGAAAGTGCAAAGGTTTGCAACAAGACTAGTCCCAGAGCTAAGAGGTATGTCCTACGAGGAGAGGTTAAGGGAAATCAACCTGACGACACTGGAGGACAGGAGAGATAGGGGGCACATGATAACGACATACAAAATACTGAGAGGAATTGACAAGGTGGACAAAGACAGGATGTTCCAGAGATTGGACACAGTAACAAGGGGACACAGTTGGAAGTTGAAGACACAGATGAATCACAGGGATGTTAGGAAGTATTTCTTCAGCCACAGAGTAGTCAGTAAGTGGAATAGTTTGGGAAGAGATGTAGTGGAGGCAGGATCCGTACATAGCTTTAAGCAGAGGTATAATAAAGCTCACGGTTCAGGGAGAGTGACCTAGTAGCGATCAGTGAAGAGGCGGGGCCAGGAGCTCGGACTCGACCCCCGCAACCTCAACTAGGTGAGTACACACACACATACACACACACACACACACACACACACACATATATATATATATATATATATATATATATATATATATATATATATATATATATATATATATATATATATATATATATATATATATATATATATATATATATATATATATGTGTGTATATATATATATATATATATATATATATATATATATATATATATATATATATATACATATATATATATATAAATATATGTGTGTGTGTGTGTGTGTATATACGCATGCTATTTTGGCTCTTTGTGTAAAGTCTCTAGTGGATGAAACGTCTTCTCAATGCAATGCCATAAACCACCTACTGTAATTTTTGACTGATATAGTCTGCCACTAGTTTAAATACTCATATTTCTTCCGTATTTCTCCCAATTTTCATCTTTTTTCTTTAACTCTCATTATTACCATTTTCGTTTTACTGTGATTTTCTTCTATTTCCTCATATTTCTCCCTATTTTTTTACAAATTTCTCATTATTTCTTCTGATTTTTCTGTTTCATTTGTTTCTCTTGCATGTTCCATTATTTCTCTTAGTTTACTTTTCCCTACATAATTTCTCATAATTCAGCCTCTTATGTGAAATTTCTACATATTACGCTTCTGTTGCCACAGTTGCCTTTTTTTATAATTTAATTATCTCTATATAATTCGTCTATTTAGTACTATTACCCATTTTAATATACTTTACCTATTCTATAATTATTACATTTTTCTATTACATTTTTCTCCCATCTTTCCACTCATTCCTCCACTTCACATTATACTTCACGATGCCCTGATAAAAATATCATTAATTCTCTATTAATTACGGCAGACTCCCACCAAAATTTCTGAAATAATTACATTTTAATTTAGGAGGACGTAAAATAGCCTAATGAGCAATTAAAATATTTTTTGAATACTGAACAGAAGAGACTGTGACACATATACTTTAATGTAAATCTGAGCCATAATAAAGTGAGAATCCAAGCAATAATGTAATAATCCGAATCTGGGTAATTTTTAATTACAGTGTGTCCTATAATAGTGAGAGTTTAATTAAGCTATATTATAGTCACACTTCGCGCAATGTTATAATGAGAGGCTGTGCCAAAATAAGGTGAAAGTGTAGATTATTTTACAGAGAAAGTAGTAGTTTAATTATAGCTTCAATATAGTAAGAATATACCCCCATGTTATACTGATAAATTTTGGATATTATATACTACTGTATCACACACCACCATACATCATCTCACCGCATCATATCACCACACATCACCACACACCACTAAACAACATCACACACCATTATACATCATCTCACACAACCTCACAATGCTACACCTCATCATATCACCACTCATCACCACACACCACCATATAACATCACACAACACGTAATGCAACCACACACCACAACATATCACTACACTCCACTACATGCCACACTACCACACTTAGCCACACATCACCAAACACCGCCAAGCCACTCAATATCACCACACACTATCATGCACACCATAACGTAATGTTATTCACCAGTACACACAGGTAAATACCACCACTCACCAAACACCGACACTCATCAAGACACCAGTATTTACCACTAGGCTATCTCATACAGTCACATACACAACACAAATTATCACCTCACACACAACACCGCAAGAAACCAAAAGGCACCACTACATAGTATTATACACCGCAACACATCACTGCACACCACCATATACTATACAGCATAACCACTACATAGTATTATACACCGCAACACATCACTGCACACCACCATACACTATACAGCATCACCACTTAATATCACACACAACTACACACCATTACAGTTAACCACGACTCAACACTCCGCCACACACACCACTACATACTTACATACTATCATACACCACCAAACGTTATTACACAACACCGCACACTACAATAACAAACATCATTTCTCAATACAGAGCTTAACACACAACACACCGCCGAAAGACACCACACACCAACCCACACTACTACACACAGTTCACATTACCAAACTATCACAAACACTTCACTAACTACACACCAATTTCCGGCAATCCAGATCACTTATTCTCTATGGGACATTCAGTTTTACTTCGAGGACTGTGTTCATAGCCACTGGAACAGAAGGGTGCTGCTGGTACGATGTCTGTAACAGAAGTAATGATTGATTTGTGAAAAACCACTTCAAAAATTCACTTGTGGAAGAGTTCAAGACCAATCCCAAGGCTTCTTACTGTAACTTGACCTCTGCAGGATCTACTAACATGGACTCTTCTCCACCAGTCATCATCCAGGTACTAGAACTAGAACATTCACTCTCTCTTCTTTGTTCTCTTACATCCATTTAGATATGAAAAACCTTTTTCCAGTTATATTTATTTTCGACTACGTATGATGGTTTTAACCTTCTTATGTCAACATTTCAGTGACTAATTTATCACCGAAATGTTAATGTGTACTTCTATAAAGGTCCTACAACACTATCTCTAATGTTTAACACCTGGTGCGAAACACACATACACACACACGCACGCATACACACACACACACACACACATGCACACACACACACACACACACACACACGCACATACACACACACACACACACACATACACACACACACACACGCACATACACACCACACACTCACACACATGCACACATACACACACACACACCCACACACACACCCACACACACACACACACACACACACACATACACACACCCACACACACACCCACACACACACACACACACACACACACACACACACACACACACGTGCGAGAGTGGGAGTGGGAGAGCAAACTAGGTGAGTTTTCTGAAAAAAATGGAGAAAAGGGTGGTGGCAGAGCTTTCTGTGAAATTGGAAAAGAGGTTGGAGGAGAAGAAGAATTGAGAATCACAAACCGAAGTTGCAAAAGCGGGATAAGGGGCCTAGAATATGAGGTAAGTAGGCAGAAACGAGTTACAGGGGTATTGACCAGAAGAAACACAGCATCTGAAGCTGGTACACCCCTACTGAACGAGGAGCCCAACGGGAAGGAAGGAGACGTAACTTACACTAAGGCCCTAACATCCCACCAAGCAGGGTCCTGAAATGAAGGGGGAGAGCAGCTGGGAGCAGGGATGGTGGTGAGGAATGGGGGTGAAGGTAGAGGGGGGAATAGGTCATATGCAGAGGCACAACCATGCCACCAAGAGCTACAGGACAAAATAAGCGAGAAATTGGCCATGTACAAAAGGGAACCAGAGACACAGAGAGAAAGGCAATGGGAGGAGGAGAGGGCGAAGTCAGTGTTCATTCATGGGCTTCAGGAGAGTGAGGGAAAGACACTCAATGAAAGATGGCAGGAAGAAAGACAGGAGATTGAAAACATCATCTAAGAAATAGGCAAAGGGAACATGCCTGAGATTGTAAATTTTCAGAGAATAGAGGGATACTTCAAGTAGCAAAAACGGCAGGTCATGTTGATTTTCAAGACAGAAACAGTGAGAAACAGGATCCTGCAGGAGAAATCATGGTTGAAGAAATCGTCAACATACAAGAGGGTGTTCCTAGACTGAGACAGAACAGAAATGGAATGTCAGCAGCTAAGGGAGAGGACACAAAAGCAGAAGAAGCTATGAAGAGAGACAAGGACAGAATCAGTAGAGGACAACCAGAGCAGGGCAGAGCAACAAGCACAAGCAAACATAGAACTATCATCAGAACCCCACCACCAAACACACTGCCCCAACACAGAACACAATTACACATATAGACCCCACAACACACTATGCTGTAGAATCCCACAGCATACTGCCAGGTCTCCCACCCCTCACAGATCCCCCTAAACACAGTGTTGAAGAGGAAACTGAAGGTTTGGTACACCAACGCTGGTGGAAGGAGTGGCATTGCTGATGAAAAACCAGGTGGAGGAGTGGCACTGCTGATGAAAAACCGATGGGATTTTGATGAGCCAGAGAGAGGAGACAGAGGAGAAGCAAGAGATTACATAATAAGAATGCTTCAGTCTGGAGGTCCCAAGGCCAAGGCAAGATATGATGAGAATAATAAAGCGATGGATGACGAACTCGCTGAAATGGCCAGAAGGGCTCATGCGATCAGGGCAATGCTACTGACCAATGGTGACTTCAACCACAAGGAAATCACTTGGGGGCCAAGAAGCGTGTAAGCTTAAGATGATGGAGGATGTACTTGAAAAAGCCATGTACCAACACGTAAGGGACACTACGAGAGAGAGAGAGAGAGAGGAGAGGATGAACCACCGAGACTGGACCTAGTATTCACATTAAACAGTCCAGATATTAAGAACATCACATATGATAGACCCCTAGGGGCCAGCGATCATGTGTTCCTGAGATTCGAATACATAGTAGAGTTACAAGTGGAGAGGGAAGCAGGAAGTGCAGGACGAATGAAGCTAAACTTCAAGAAAGGGGACTATGCAGGCATGAAGAACTTCCTGCATGGGGTTCAATGGAACAGAGAACTGGCAGGGAAGTCATTAAACAAGATGATGGTATATATGACAACAATATGCAAGGAAGCTGAGGAGAGGTTTGTACACAAGAGTAACAGGAATAACGATAAATCCAGGATGAGACCATGGTTCACCCAAAGGTGCAGGGAGGATAAAACCAAGTGTGCTAGGGATTGGAAGAAGATGAAAGGTAAGGGAAACAGGAGAATAATGAGAGCAGTCGTAGAGCCAGAAATGAATATGCAGAGGTAAGACGGGAGGCCTAAAGACAATACGAGATTGATATAGCAGTGAAAGCCAAATCTGACCCAAAGCTGTTGTACAGCCACATCAGAAGGAAAACAACAGTCAAGGGCCAGGTAATCAGGCTGAGGAAGGAAGGAGGGGAGGTCACAAAAAGTGGCTGTGAAGTATGTGTGGAGTTAAACCTGAAATTCAAAGAAGTGTTCACAGAGGAGACAGAAGAGCCTCCAGAAAGAGAGAGAGGTGGGGTATACCATCAAGTGTTGGTCACAGTACATACAACTGAGGAAGAAGTGAAGAGACTGTTAAGTGAACTAGATACCTCGAAGACCAATGGGGCCGGATCACATCTATCCGTGGGTCCTGAGAGAGGGAGCAGAAGAGTTTTATGTACCACTAACAACTATCTTCAACCCACCTGTCGAAACAGGGCCACTACCTGAAGTATGGAAGACAGCAAATGTTGTCCCAATTTTTAAAAAAATGAGATAGACACGAAGCATTAAACTACAGACCAGTGTCAGTGACGTGTATAGTATGCAAGCTCATGGAGAAGATTATTAGAAGAGTTGTGCAGTACCTTGAAAGGAATGTGCTTATCAACAACACCCAGCAGTTTTAGGGACCGGAAATCCTGCATCACAAACCTACTGGAGTTCTATGACAGGGTGACGGCAGTAAGACACGAGAGTGAGGGGTGGGTAGTTTGCATTTTATTGGACTGTAAGAAGGTGTTTGACACATTTCCAGACAAGAGATTACTTCAAAAGCTGGAGCAACAGGCAGGGATGAAGGGAAGGCAGAACAGTGGATCAGGGAATACTTGTCAGGAAGACAACAGCTAGTCATGGTAAGTGGCGAGGTGTCAGAGTGGGTGCAATTAATGAGTGAGGTGCCACAAGGGTCAGTCCTAGGACTGGTGCTGTTTCTTGCATTTGTGAACGACATGACAGAAGGAATAAACTCCAAAGTGTCCCTGTTTGCAGAGAAATGTGAAGTGAATGAGAAGAATTCAGTCAGACGAGGATTAGGGAGAACTACAGAGGGATCTGGGCAAGCTGCAGGCCTGGTCCAGCAACTGGCTCCTGGAGGCCAATCCCACCAAGTGCAAAGTCATGAAGATGGGGAAAGGCAAAGAAGACCACAAACGGAGTACAGCCTAGGGGGCCAGACCCTATAAACCTCACTCAACGAAATGAATCTCGGGGAGAATATAACACCGAGCACGTCTCCTAAGGTACAAATCAACCAAATAACTGCCGCAACATACGGGCGCCTGGCAAACTTAAGAACAGTATTCTAACATTTTAATAAGGAGTCATTCAGGACCCTGTACACCGTATATGTTAGGCCCATATTGGAGTATGCAGCGTCAGTTTGGAACCCTCACTTAGCCAAGCATGTAGGGAAACTAGAGAAGGTGCAAAGGTTTACATCAAGACTAGTCCCAGAGCTAAGGGGTATGACCTACGAGGAGAGGTTAAGGGAAATCGACCTGACGACACTGGAAGACAGGAGAGATGAAGTGGATATGATAATGCCATATGAAACGATGAGAGGAATCGACAGAGATGGGACACAGCAACATGGGGTCGCATTTGGAAGCTGAAGTCTCAGATGAATCACATGGATGTTAGGAAGTATTTCTTCAGTCACAGAGTTGTCAGGAAGTGTAATAGTCTGGGAAGTGATGTAGTGGAGGCAGGATCCATACATAACTTTAAGAAGAGGTATGATAAAGCTCATGTAGCGGGAAGAGTGACCAAGTAGCGGCCAGTGGAGACGTGGGGCCAGTGGAGACGTGGGGCCAGGAGCTGTGACTCAACCCCTGCAACCACAACTAGGTGAGTACCCACACACACACACATACACACTAATTATGGGTGCCTTCAATCACAAGGAAATCGACTGGGAGAACCTGGAGCCACATGAGGGCTCAAAAATGTGGAGGGCTTAGATGATGGAGGTGGTACTGGAAAACCTCATGTACCAACACGTAAAAGACACTACCAGAGAGAGAGAGAGAGAAGAGGATGAACCAGCAAGACTGCACCAAGTATTCACCTAGAGTACTGCAGATATTGAGGACATAAACCATACCACGGGCTGGATTTTATCCCGCGGTCAGAGAGTCTCAAAACTCCAGACCGTGGCATTAGCCACTGGACCAGCTAGCCACAATAAGATTCGTCCAACTAGGTATATTTCTACACCATAGGAAGGTTAGCATAGGCACCACTGTGACCACAAATGCAAGTTTTAGCTGGTCCAGTGGCTAACGTGACGGTCTGGAGTTTTGAGACTCTGACCGCGGGTTCAAATCCCGCCCGTGGTATGGTTTGTTTGCAATCGTGTCATTACGATTTCGTGAGTCATGTTGACGGCATTGAGGGGACTTGAGCTAGAGTTCGTCACGGCCACGCTAGCTTGAGATTCGTCTGAAAAACTTGCATTTGTGGTCACAGTGGTGCCTATGCTAACCTTCCTATGGTGTAGAAATATACCTAGTTGGACGAATCTTATTGTGGTTAGCTGGTCCAGTGGCTAATGCGACGGTCTGGAGTTTTGAGACTCTGACCGAGGGATAAAATCCAGCCCGTGGTATGGTTTGTTTGCAATCGTGCCATTACGATTTTGTGAGTCCTTGAGGACATCACTCATGAATGACCCTTCGGGGCCAGTGACCACGTGGTTCTGAGCTTCCAATACATAGTAGAGTTACAAGTGGATAAGGAATCAGGAAGGGCAGGACGAATGAAGCCAAGCTACAAGACAGAGGACTACACAGTCATGAAAAATTTCCTGAATGGGGTTCAGTGGGACAGGGAACTGGTAGGGAAGTCAGTAAACGAAATGATGGAATAAGCGACAACAATTTGCAAGGAAGCTGACGAGAGGCTTTTACCCAAGGGAAAAGAAATAACGAGAAGGCCAGGTTGAGGCCTTTGTTCACCCAAGGGTGTAGAGAGGACAAAACCAAGCGTGCTAGAGAATGGAATTAGTAAAGAATTCAAAAGACCCAGGAGAATAAGGAGAGCAGTCGCAGTGCTTTAAATGAATGTGCACATGCAAGAGGGAAGGCCCAACAACATTACGAAAATGACATAGCAGAGAAAACCAAATCTTACCCGAAGCTGTTGTACAGCCACTTCAGGAGGAAAACAACAGTAAAAGACCAGGTAATCAGGCTGAGGAAGGAGGGAGGAGAGATCACAAGAAACGACTATAAGGTATGAGATTCAAAGTGTTCACAGAGAGGGCTCCAGAAAGAAAGAGAGGTGGGGTACACCACCATGTGTTGCACACAATACATACAACCGAGGAAGAAGTGAAGAGGCTGCTAAGCGAGCTAGATACCACAAAGGCTATGGGGCCGGATATCATCTCCCCATTAGTCCTGAGTGAGGAAGCAGAGGCGGTATGTGTACCACTAGCAACAATCTTCCACACATGTATCGAGATAGGGCGACTGCATGAGGTATGGAAGACAGCAAATGTAGTCCCTTTTTTTAAAAATGGAGGCAGACACGAATCATTAAACTACAGACTAGTGCCACTGACATGTATCATATGCAAAGTCATGGAGATGATTATCATGAGAAGAGTTGTGAAGCACCTAGAAAGGAATGAGCTTATCAACAACAGCCAGCACGGATTCAGGGACGGGAAATCCTGTGTCAAAAACTTACTGCAGTTATATGAGAGGATGACAGCAATAACACAAGAGACAGAAGGGTGAGTAGACTGTGTTTTTGTGGACTGTAAGAATTCATTTGACACAGTTCCACACATGAAACTAGTGCAAAAGCTGGAGGACCAGGCAGGGATAACAGGGAGGGCTCTGCAATGGATCACGGAATACCTGTCAGGAAGACAGTAGCGAGTCATGGAAAGTGGCGAGATGTCAGAATGGGCTCCTGTGACGAGCGAGGTTCCACAGGGGTCAGTCCTGTGTCTGGTATTCGTGAACGACATGACGGAAGGAACAGACTCCGCAGTATCCCTGTTTGCGCAGATGTGAAGATGTTGTGAAGAATTCATTCGGATGAGGACCAGGAAGAATTACAAAGGGATCTGGACAGGATGCAGGCCTGGTCCAGCAAATTGTTCGTGGGAGTTCAACCTAACCAAGTGCAAAGTCATGAAGATTAGGGAAGGGCAGAAAAGACCGCAGACGGAGTACAGTCTAAGGGGGCCATAGACTACAAACCTCACTAAAGGAAAAGGGTTTTGGGGTGAGTATAACACCGAGCACATCTCCTGAGGAGCAGATCAACCAAATAAATGCTGCAGCATACAGGCGCTTTGCAAACCTAAGAACAACATTGCAACATCTCAATAAGGACCAGCTCTACCTGGAGCTCATTACCTTTGTAAATTCTCATGATTAATGTGTTATGATTCATTACCTTTGCAATTATTCATGAGTGTGACCAGCTCAACCTGGAGCTCATTACCTTTGTAACTTGGTCATGATTATGACCAGATCTAGTTCATTACCTTTGTAACTTGCTCAGCCAATAAAACTTTGGAGTCCATTCCCTGGACCAATTATGTACCTCTGTAATCTTTTGACTACCGCCCACAGGATGGGTATGGGGTGCATAATAAACATATTAAACTAACTAACTCAATAAGGAATCTTTTAGGATCCTGTACACTGTGTACGTTAGGCCTATATTGGAGTATGCAGCACCAATTTGGAATCCAGACTTAGCCAAGCATGTAAGGAAACTAGAGAAAGTGCAAAGGTTTGCAACAAGACTAGTCCCGGAGCTAAGGGGCTTGTCCTGCGAGGAGAGGTTAAGGGAAATCGACATGACGATACTGGAGGACAGGAGAGATAGAGGGGGACATGATAATGACTAATAAAATACTGAGAGGAATCGACAAAGTGGACAGAGGGATGTTCCAGAGATGTGACACAGCAACAAGGGGTCACAGTTGGAAGTAGAAGACTCAGATGAATCATGCAGATGTCAGGAAGTATTTCTTCAGTCACAGAGTTTTCAGGAAGTGATGTAGTGGAGGCAGGATCCATACACAGCTTTAAGAAGAGGTATGATAAAGCTCATAGAACAGGAAGAGTGATCTAGAAGCGGCTAGTGAATAGACGGGGCCAGGAGCAGTAAACCGATCCCTGCAACCATAAATTAGTACAACTAGGTGAGTGCACACACATACTCCAGAGCGTGCATGTGTGTGTCGTGTGTACTCACCTAGTTGTAGTCACCTAGTTGAGGTTGCAGGGGTCGAGTCCAAGCTCCTGGCCCCGCCTCTTCACTGGTCGCTACTAGGTCATTCTCCCTGAACCATGAGCTTTATTGTACCTCTGCTTAAAGCTATGTATGGATCCTACCTCCACTACATCGCTTCCCAAACTATTCCACTTCCTGACTAGTCTGTGGCTGAAGAAGTACTTCCTAACATCCCTGTGATTCATCTGTGTCTTCAACTTCCAAATGTGTCCCCTTGTTGCTGTGTCCCATCACTGGAACATCCTGCCTTTGTCCACCTTGTCAATTCCTCTCAGTATTTTGTATGTCGTTATCATGTCCCCCTATCTCTCTTGTCCTCCAGTGTCGTCAGGTTGATTTCCTTTAACCTCTCCTCGTAGGACATACCTCTTAGCTCTGTGACTAGTCTTGTTGCAAACCTTTGCACTTTCTTTAGTTTCTTTACGTGCTTGGCTAGGTGTGGGTTCCAGACTGGTGCCGCATACTCCAATATGGGCCTAACGTACACGGTGTACACGGTCCTGAACGATTCCTTATTAAGATGTCGGAATGCTGTTCTGAGGTTTGCTAGGCGCCCATATGCTACAGCCGTTATTTGGTTGATCTGCGCTTCAGGAGATGTGCCTGGTGTTATACTCGCCCCAAGATCTTTTTTCTTGAATGAGGTTTGTAGTCTCTGGCCCCCTAGACTGTATTCCGTCTGCGGTCTTCTTTGCCCATCCCCAATCTTCATAACTTTGCACTTGGTGGGGTTGAACTCAAGGAGCCAATTGCTGGACCAGGTCTGCAGCCTGTCCAGATCCCTTTGTAGTTCTGCCTGGTCTTCGATCGAATGAATTCTTCTCATCAACTTTACGTCATCTGCAAACAGGGACATTTCGGAGTCTACTCCTTCCGTCACGTCGTTCACAAATACCAGAAACAGCACTGGTCCTAGGACTGACCCCTGTGGGACACCGCTGGTCTCAGGTGCCCACTCTGACACCTCGCAACGTACCATGACTCGCTGCTGTCTTCCTGACAAGTATTCCCTGATCCATTGTAGTGCCTTCCCTGTTATCCCTGCTTGGTCCTCCAGTTTTTGCACTAATCTCTTGTGTGGAACTGTGTCAAACGCCTTCTTGCAGTCTTGTGTGTGTGTGTGTGTGTGTGTGTGTGTGTGTGTGTGTGTGTGTGTGTGTGTGTGTGTGTGTGTGTGTGTGTGTGTGTGTGTGTGTGTGTGTGTGTGTGCGTGTGTGTGTGTGGATCGAGAATGGGGGTTAAGAAGTTTTGTGTGCATGGGGCTTGAACATACAGAAGGCATGTGTGAACATGCGAGTTAGGAGTGAGTGGAGACTTTTTTTTTTTTTTGACCTGACGAGCTATTGGAGTGTGAGTAAGGTCATATTTTGTGATGGGATCTAGATAAACCAACTAGCCGGACTTGAGTCCTGAAGGTAGAAATTACAGTGCCTGTAATCTAAAAGAGGGGTTTGGGATATTTGCTGTTAGGAGGAACATCTCAACAGTCGTATCCGCCAGCCTGTGGCAAGACAAGGATAGTGTAAATGATAGTGGGAGTGTTTAATTTTTGGGTCACTCTTTAGTCGGAGTGAAACTGCTAACACAATATATTGAGAGTATTTCATAGCGCGGGGGTTGCAGAGGTCTATGTACCTGGAGTCTACTCAGAAGGTATTCTGGGGATCAACGCCCCCGTGGCCCGGCCCACGACCAGATGTAGGATAGTTTTAAAAATGTAGTGTTAGAATGTGGGGAAGAAGTTTGTGGCTATAAGAGGGTGGGTGCAGAGGCAAGAGGAGTGATTGGTGGAATGATGAGGGATACGGGGTTATAAAGGTTTTGTCATAGACTTCTTTTCATCTTTATTTTTGTCTTTTTGCTTAGCTTTTATCTTTTATTGTTCTTCTCATTTTATTACTTTAATGTGAACTTATTGGCTGGTAAGGAGACTCTCCTATTTTGATTCACTTGTATTTTCTACTATTCTCTCCAAAGAGACGTTTTAGTTTCTCACTAGTCAGTCCGTAATCATTTTTATTTGATCTATTTTTTTTATGAGGAATATGTGAACTCGTGGCAGATTGCACACAAAGAAAAAAAAATTAAATTAGCTGTTCTCTTCGTTACTCTTTGTAAGGTATCCTACCAAAGAATCATTAGCAAGGTAGCCTCAGTCTAGGCTAGGCAGGTGCATCCTTATTTACTGCGTTCTCTTAATTATTGCACCACCAGATATTATTAAATGTGACAGATTGTGTTTCATTTCGTGGGTCACCCTACCACCTCGTGGGAAACGGTTGCCTTGAGAACACCTCAACCAATAAGCTCTTGTATACGGTAAAGAGTGTGAAATTATTGGATCAACAAGCGCATCTATTTAATCTACAGTGGCCATAAAAAAATCTATACACTTCCAACGCAAAAAAAAAAAAAATCTATACACTACATTTTGGTGTATACATTTCATTTGAATTTCCGCCATAAGAAAAGTGGGCGGAGCTTGTGATAGCTTCGGGTACTGGAGCCCGTCTTGCTCCAACATTCCCACCACCCGATGCTAGATGATGGTGGATTGTTACGTTTCTGGAAAATTGCATTTATCTGGATGTAACTCATAAGGTACATACCAGTAAATGGTAACAAAGATAATTATTATTTATCAAAGTTAAATATACAAGTAGGAATTTGGGACACCTAGGTCACAAAAATGTCTCCTTTCGATACCTACAACTGTCATATCCACAAGTTGCTCTAGACCTATTAATTACAAATGAAATATGCATCACCAGGAATTCTGGTAAATATAAAAATTGGTGGACTGTATATTAAAATTAATGATATTTATACACATTTAAATAACAGAAGGAGAATACATCTTAATATCACTCACCAATTTGACTGGAGATCAAGGTGTATCATACTCAGAAAACCTCACTGTCTATACATGAAAATAACACTGGCCAGAGTTACAACATAAACAGACTTATCTGAGGTTCCTGGAGCTGTCTTGTCCAGTCGCCTGATATCTCAAGTTATGCAGGAATGCACATCCAACAATTTCGGCTCCTATTTGAGAGGTGTCAGCCCAATTAACCTCTAGAGCACGAAAATTCTTCCGATTATTCACTAACGTTTGTGTTAACTAGTCCAAACATGGCGAGTCTCCCTCTGCGCAGGCGCAGATCTTCCCATTTTTTATAACATAATTTTTATTAAATACAGTATGGCCATCTATTTTCATATAACCACTGTATTTCTGGAAAATATATACAGTATTTTCCACAACGTTGTTACTTATTGCCCATTTTTTTCACTCGACCACGAAATTTGCCATGCTATATCTCTGCTCCAGGTGGTCAGAATGGGTCGAATTAAACTTTCAGTTGTAGAGAAGGCTTGTACAATATTAGAGCAAGGCATGTCTGTGATATGCGTAGCGGCAGACTTACAGGTGACTTGGATGGCAATTTACAACCTCAAGAAAGCAGATGCCCCACTCCCACCTGGCACTATACCACCTAGGAAAGTGGGGTCTGGGGCCCCCAAAAAGACTTCTCCTCGCACAGACAAGATCATGAAGAGGGAAGAGTTATCAAATCCTGCCATAACAGGGGTAGACCTCATGAAAAAAGCATTCTGCACTCCTGAAAAACGTGGCAGTGCGAACCATTCAGCACTGACTGCAAAAGAACCTGACAATGCCTGCTCGACGTGCCACCAAGAAGCCCATGCTAACTGAAGCCATGAAGAAGAAACGGCTTCAGTTCTGCAAGAAGTACAAGGATTCGATCTCAGACCAGTGGCAGAAGGTGATTTTCAGCGACGAGAGTACCTTCAGGCTCTCCAGGAACGGGTCTAAGACCGTCCTTCGTCCCAGTGGTGTGTCCCGTTATGACCCGTGGTATGCAGTGAAGACAGTAAAGCACCCTGACAGTGTTTTGATCTGGGATGCTTTTAGTGGTTATAAGGGCAGAGGTGGACTGTACTTTCTTCCTAAGAACATTACGATGAAGGGAAGTAATTATATCGAGGTGTTAAGGGACCACATGCTGACATTTTGAAACATTGATGAGTGTGATTTTCTTATTCATGATGGTCCCCCTGCCCATAAGTCAAAAAGAGTGAAAAAAATTCATCGAGGACAATAATGTCAGTGTTTTGGAGTGACCAGACAATTTCTCTGACGTAAATCCTATCGAGAATGCCTGGCATGTGATGAAAAATGAGACTGCAAAAGTTGGAACTATCTACATCACAAACCTGAAGCGGGCACTGAAGAAGCTTTTGATCAACATGGACGCCTCCTTCTTCTCCACCCTCACCACTTCGATGCCCAGGCGACTTCAGTTGGTGATAAAGAACAATGGTAACATGACTAAGTACTAGCAGGAAGCTAAAAATTTTAAATAAAATACATGTACATACATTAAGTAGCATTTTATCGTTGTATTGTCCAAAAAATTTTAATGTATAGATTTTTTTGCGGCCACCGTACGACAAAAGTCGTTGAGACCATTCCCAGCGCCCTGAAATGGCTGGAATAATCTGCAAACCCATAAATGACGTAGAGAGTGAAACTCAAATATGCAGGTGAAGATGTATCTAACTAATTATTTGAAAAATACCCATGGCATTTTTATTCCCCTTAAATCAGGTTAGATAAATTTGTAAGATGCTAACACATCTTAGGCCATTTTTAATATTAAGGTGACAAAATGGTAACTACATACTCAATTAAATTTATTTGCCTTTTTTTAATTGAGAATACACGAGTGTCGAGATTTTGATTCCGATGAAAAGAGCTGCTTCCAGCTATCATATGGAAACATAATATGGGAATGGTGTATGCAGTGCTGGGCATAGTTCACTCAAGCACAGAAATAGTCCCGTGAATCTTTCCCAAGATACTTTATAGTGGAGTTGAAAATTAGAAGCCGATCGAATAAGGCATTCTCGAGAATGTAGCAAAAATATGAATGACTTCAATCTTTAAATTAAAAAACTATAAAAATGCTAATGGAGGTGAGGATAGCTGAAGAGAGCAGAAATTGGGGGCTACAAGTCTTAGCAGCAGAAACTAGGATAGTGTACTTAGAAGAGTAACTAAAAAACCTAAAACAGATTACAGAGAAAAAGGACAATACAGATGCGACATCAGGAACTTCTATGTCAGGCACAGACAAGGGGACAGTAGGAAACAAAGGAGATAAGCTGTATGCGAAGGCCCTATCAGACCCAGGTGGGGCCAAGGAAAAGACGAGGAGTACACTAAGATCAAATGACAGGTCTGAAGACAATGAAGGTATGCTATATGCAGAGACTCTAACAGTCAACTGCAGTAGCAAGGAACAGCTGATCATGAAAGACAGTTCACTGAGCATAGAGGCTTCAGCAAGGACAGGGATTGAAGGCAAGAACATTTCAATGGAAGGAACTAAAACACCGCAGAGGATGCAAAAGGAGACACAGTGGAAGGAGGAAAGGCAGACGTCAGTTTTTGTCTACGGGCTCCAAGAAGCTGAAGGGGAAACCTACAATTAAAGAAAACAGGAGGAGGAAAAAATGATTGAAGGCATCATGAAAACAATAGGTGAGGTCGACATGACCCAGGTGACAAATTTTCGGAGAATTGTGTGGTTTGTGAGTGGAAAGAAATGGCCTGACACAGTAATTTTCAAGGAAGAGACAGCTCGAGCCAGGATCCTGCAATAGAAAGCACGACTGAGGTACAAACAGGAGTACTAGAGAGTGTACCTCGATTGCGACAGAACACAAGAAGAAAGGAAGATAATAAAAGAGAAGGTACAAAGACCCAAGGAGGAACGAGAGACGATGATGAAGATGAGCAGGACCCAGACCCAGCAGGAAGGGCAAACACACCCCCTCACAAACTCCCGCAGAAAGACTCCAATCGAAACAACCCTAACGTAACTGAGCAATCTAAGTCAAAACCCACACACTGTTCCCTCTGCCACCAACCCCCACACCACAAACCTCACCCCTACAGCTACCCCCTATGGGCATTCTGACCCCACCCCCTCACCACAAACCCCCTACAGGCCCCCACCAGGGCTCCGACTCACCCAACCACAATATTCTCCCAGGACCACAGCGATAGAAAAGAAACTGAAGGTTTGGTACACGAACGTGGATGGAATAACAAATAAATATGAGGAGTGGCATGAAAGAATCAGTGAGATATCCACTGACACCGTAGCAATCACGGAAACGAAACTCACTGAGACAATAACAGATGCAATCTTCCCACCAAGATATCAGATCCTGAGGAAAGATAGAAGGAGTAGAGAGGGAGGAGGAGTTGTGCAGCTCATAAAAAACGATGGGGATTTGAGGAAATGGAAGGAATGGACGAGATTGGAGAAAGGGACTACATGGTAGGTACAATTCAGTCTGGGGACCATAAAGTAATCATTCGAGTGATGTATAATCCACCACAGAACTGCAGGAGGCCAAGAGAGGAGTACGAAGAAAACAACAGAGTGATGGTTGACACACTGACTGAGGTGGCAAGTAAAGCTCACTTGAGCAGAGCAAAGTTACTGGTTATGGGCGATTTCAACCACAGGGAGATCGAATGGGAAAACCTGGAGCCACATGGGTGTCCCAAAACATGGAGAGCCAAGATGATGGATGTGTTACTGGAAAATTACCTGCATGAGGTTTACAGTGTATTACCTGAATTATTATGTGCAAGTAATTTGGATGAGGTAAGTGAGACTTAGTCACAAAACTGTCACTCCTTTGATGCCCATTCCTTCACCGCTCTCATCAAAAAAACTTGATCTGACATTAAATTAATAATTACCATTTAACAAAACCAACAACTCTGGTAAATTAAAATTATGTGGAATGTATAATAATAAGGAATGCTGGGTCCACATGACATTACTATAGATACATACATATAATTCCACAAGGTTAGAAGAAAAGAAAATTGTATTACCACTTACCATTTATGTTGTTGTTGGATCACCCCACAATGCCTACCTAACAAATACAATCCTACTGGCCAGTGAGAAATCTAAATGAAATGACTAATGGTGTACATACTGGATGTGTTGCATGATGCCTCATTATTTCCACTATCACCACTTAATTCTGGAAGCCTCGCAAATTCTCTGTCCCTATTCTTTAATGGGGGACATTCCAGTACTTATTAATTATAGTATGAGATCAATCCATTTAATTATGGCCTCGATGACACTGGATTACTAGACAATTTCACCACAACCAGTGCTCACACATTAATTCACTATTGCGTTCCCCTCCCTTGTATCACATTTTAATACACAATTATCATATTATTCAAATTTACATGCTAAATTTAGGAAAATTAAAAATTTTCAGCACTTCTGATTAGCTTCAATATATTACTGATGATGTATTATATAAAAAGGGCAGCACGCCACAAGTTTAGTCCGAGTGGATGTAAATTTGAAACGTGCTAAAACCTTTAATAAACTGAGAATCTCTTGAATGAGATGAATTACTAGTGAATGTCTTTTCTAATCGCCTTCAAACTCTGTCCATTGGTAGACTTTATTGCGTCAAGGTTTGCCATTCATTTTGAACTGTGTAAGTATCAATTTTATAATTTTATTAGGAAAATTGTTTCCCATTAAATTACTTGCAAATGTGTCGTCTGGTTTTCTCGGCCCAAAATGATGTTGCATCTTATTAGGGAACATTTAAATTGATCTTGGGTTATATTGGCGTCAATTTGTTATTTTTTGCCGATTCTATCAAACTGGATTTAAAAAAAAAAATCATAAATCGCTTTTCTATAGTTTTTTTAGTATAACGAGGTGAAACGCTCCTATTTTCGGAACATTATCAGCAATATCTTTGTTTACTTTCTCGCAAACTTACCTTTATTTCTCGAGAACACAGGCTTCAGATATTTATTGCTAGTGTAATGTAACTTGGACAAGATTCTTAGGGCTATTTTCATGCGTGGGTGCACTTTGTTCCTCACTTTAGTCACGTGTCTGACCTCACTAGGTCAGTGAGGTCAGACGGTCAGTGAGCCTAAGAATTGGACCTGCCTCGCATAGGCCAGTAGGCCTGTTGCAGTGCTCCTTCTTCCTTATGTCCTTATGAACAATCCTTTACATATTTTGTTTCTTTATTCTGATAAGGGACCTCATGACCAGGGAACTGGACTTATCTTTCCCTTGTTTTGATCGAATTTGAATGCCTCCCATTCTACAGATGCTATATGACACCTACGGTTGTTTGACACCTACGGTTGTATGACACCTACGGTTGTATGACACCTACGGTTGTATGACACCTACGGTTGTTTGACACCTATGGTTGTATGACACTACGGTTGTATGACACCTACGGTTGTATGACACCTACGGTTGTATGACACCTATGGTTGTATGACACCTATGGTTGTATGACACTACGGTTGTATGACACCTACGGTTGTATGACACCTACGGTTGTATGACACCTATGGTTGTATGACACCTATGGTTGTATGACACTACGGTTGTATGACACCTACGGTTGTATGACACCTACGGTTGTATGACACCTACGGTTGTATGACACCTATGACACCTACGGTTGTATGACACCTATGGTTGTATGACACCTACGGTTGTATGACACCTACGGTTGTATGACACCTACGGTTGTATGACACTACTACGGTTGTATGACACCTACAGTTGTATGACACCTATGGTTGTATGACACCTATGGTTGTATGACACTACGGTTGTATGACACCTACGGTTGTATGACACCTACGGTTGTATGACACCTATGGTTGTATGACACCTATGGTTGTATGACACTACGGTTGTATGACACCTACGGTTGTATGACACCTACGGTTGTATGACACCTATGGTTGTATGACACCTACGGTTGTATGACACCTATGGTTGTATGACACCTACGGTTGTATGACACCTATGTATGACACCTTGTATGACACCTACGGTTGTATGACACCTACGGTTGTATGACACCTACGGTTGTATGACACCTACGGTTGTATGACACCTACGGTTGTATGACACTACGGTTGTATGACACCTACGGTTGTATGACACCTACGGTTGTATGACACCTATGGTTGTATGACACCTACGGTTGTATGACACCTACGGTTGTATGACACCTACGGTTGTATGACACCTACGGTTGTATGACACCTACGGTTGTATGACACCTATGGTTGTATGACACCTATGGTTGTATGACACTACGGTTGTATGACACCTACGGTTGTATGACACCTACGGTTGTATGACACCTATGGTTGTATGACACCTATGGTTGTATGACACTACGGTTGTATGACACCTACGGTTGTATGACACCTACGGTTGTATGTATGACACCTACGGTTGTACACCTATGGTTGTATGACACCTACGGTTGTATGACACCTATGGTTGTATGACACCTACGGTTGTATGACACCTATGGTTGTATGACACCTACGATTGTATGACACCTATGGTTGTATGACACCTACGGTTGTATGACACCTACGGTTGTATGACACCTACGGTTGTATGACACCTACGGTTGTATGACACCTACGGTTGTATGACACCTACGGTTGTATGACACTACGGTTGTATGACACCTACGGTTGTATGACACTACGGTTGTATGACACCTACGGTTGTATGACACCTACGGTTGTATGACACCTACGGTTGTATGACACCTACGGTTGTATGACACCTACGGTTGTATGACACCTATGGTTGTATGACACCTACGGTTGTATGACACCTATGGTTGTATGACACCTACGGTTGTATGACACCTATGGTTGTATGACACCTACGGTTGTATGACACCTACGCTTGTATGACACCTACGGTTGTATGACACCTACGGTTGTATGACACTACTGTCGTCATTGGGTGACACATCGTATGAACTTCATGGAACGTTTCGTGGGTTTAGGTTGTGTCACATATTTTGTTGAATTTTGTTCAGATACTGGAAAATGCATTTTCCAGTCAGCTTCAAGCATTTAATACAGATGTTTTCTTCAGTGGAAGAAATTTCTTGATTAACTTGTGTAAGTTATAGTGTGGCAGTTTTATTAGTTAATTTTTTTCTTTGAAATAATTGGAGATAACTCTACTCTTCAAAATAAGTCGCAGCTTTTGTCTTTCTATCGTAGTATACTACGATAACCAATGTAATGTAAATTATATGCATTTAACATCTGTGCCCTAAATGATATATTTATAAAAAAATTTGAACTGATTTTGATCTGTGTGGGATCCAGATTGCATTTTATGGAACATTTTGGAAAAGTTGAAATATCTCTCTGTATAAGATAATTTCTGAGTGTCGCATCTCATTAGCGTCAAGCCTTCCATGGTGATCACTTGATAGTGCAAGGTTTGAGAGAATTTAAGCTGATTGTGCGTGTAAATTTTAGAGTATTGCTCTTTTTGGCCACTTTGAATGATCTGAATTTGATTTGGTCTGTGTATGTTCAAACTTGTCATTTTTGCTGAAGAAATAAATAACTTGTCATTTTTGCTGAAGAAATCTGAGATATTTAAGGAAGAGGTTCCACAGGATGATGATGCACAACACCCGGGCATTTTTCGTCCAGAATATGGCGAAACGTTCTCCAAGTGATTCGCTTCTGTCTTTTATGTGCGGGTTAATATTCAAATAATTTGTGAAATATTTCGCTTTAACTAAATATTTAACTACAATAATATCTTAAGTTACACTCTGCACTATTCCACTCGCGTGCATTAACATACAGGAGACTTAATGAAGTTATGGAATACGGGGATACTTCGCTCGGATCGTGCAACGACCTCCATATATCTAGTTATAGTTTAGTTACGTTGCTCTTCTCAAGGAGATGCTATCATACTGTTCAAAGTTATTAGACCCAATTTCACTCTTCCTCACGAGTAATTTTGTAAATAATGAGGTCTCATGAAAATTTTCTCAACTGGATGCGTGTTATTAAGGGTATGAACAGTTTTTTTTTTCGTTACTTATAAATACTCGCCTTACAAGTAATCGCCTTCTTATGTTTTATAAATACCTTTCATTAAGAGCCAAAATATGTTTGGTATTGAACGTACAGTTGTATTAATTTAAATTGTTTTGGAATGTCTGTGGGCTTCCCTTTAGTGCCGTTTTAATGAATTTATATAACTGAGTCAAACACACCCAAGATTGTGACAGGACACCCTGGATTGTGACAGGACACCCTGGATTGTGGCAGGGTACCCTGGATTGTGACAGGACACCCTGGATTGTGACAGGACACAATGGATTGTGACAGGACACCCTGGATTGTGACAGGACACCCTGGATTGTGACAGGACACCCTGGATTGTGACAGGACACCCTGGATTGTGACAGGACACCCTGGATTGTGACAGGACACCCTGGATTGTGATAGGGTACCCTGGATTGTGACAGGACACCCTGGATTGTGACAGGACACCCAAGATTGTGACAGGACACCCTGGATTGTGACAGGACACCCTGGATTGTGACAGGACACCCTGGATTGTGACAGGGTACCCTGGATTGTGACAGGACACCCTGGATTGTGACAGGACACCCTGGATTGTGACAGGACACCCTGGATTGTGACAGGACACCCTGGATTGTAACAGGATACCCTGAATTGTGACAGGACACCCTGGATTGTGACAGGACACCCTGGATTGTGACAGGCCACCCTGGATTGTGACAGGATACCCTGGATTGTGACAGGGTGCCCTGGATTGTGACAGGACACCCTGGACTGTGACAGGACACCCTGGATTGTGACAGGACACCCTGGATTGTGACAGGACACCCTGGATTGTAACAGGACACCCTGGATTGTCACAGAACACCCTGGATTGTGACAGGACACCCTGGATTGTGACAGGACACCCTGGATTGTAACAGGACACCCTGGATTGTGACACGTCACACTGGATTGTGACAGGACACCCTGGAATGTGACAGGATACCCTGGATTGTGACAGGACACCCTGGATTGTGACAGGATACCCTGGATTGTGACAGGACACCCTGGATTGTGACAGGACACCCTGGATTGTGACAGGACACCCTGGATTGTGACAGGATACCCTGGATTGTGACAGGACACCCTGGATTGTGACAGGACACCCTGGATTGTGACAGGACACCCTGGATTGTGACAGGACACCCTGGATTGTGACAGGACACCATGGATTGTGACACGTCACACTGGATTGTGACAGGACACCCTGGATTGTGACAGGATACCCTGGATTGTGACAGGACACCCTGAATTGTGACAGGATACCCTGGATTGTGACAGGACACCCTGGATTGTGACAGGACACCCTGGATTGTGACAGGACACCCTGGATTGTGACAGGACACCCTGGATTGTGACAGGATACCCTGGATTGTGACACGTCACACTGGATTGTGACAGGACACGCTGTATTGTGACACGACACCCTGGATTGTGAGAGGACACCCTGGATTGTGACACGTCACACTGGATTGTGACAGGACACCCTGGATTGTGACAGGATACCCTGGATTGTGACAGGACACCCTGGATTGTGACAGGATACCCTGGATTGTGACATGACACCCTGGATTGTGACAGGACACCCTGGATTGTGACAGGACACCCTGGATTGTGACAGGACACCCTGGATTGTGACACGTCACACTGGATTGTGACAGGACACCCTGGATTGTGACACGACACCCTGGATTGTGAGAGGACACCCTGGATTGTGACAGGACACCCTGGATTGTGACAGGACACCCTGGATTGTGACACGTCACCCTGGATTGTGACACGACACCAAGAATTATGAAACTGCTACGTTTTCTTTACTGTATCATAGAGGTTCGAAATTAATGCTCTACTGTGCAAAGTCAGTGATTAGCAACCATTTACAGCATTCTGTTTACCATGGAGGAGGAACAAAATGACAAATTAGCCTTCCAGAATATCCGTTGCAGACCCAGGGATAAGCTTACCTTGAAGATTTATTGTATGCAGATCATCAAAAACTGTTGATCTCAGTCATTCTCACAGTTTGACAGAAGAACCTAGAGAGCCTATAGGCATTCCAGTCCCGATTTTCTGCAGAAGGCGTGTTCTTGAATATATCAGCTGTTAACCTATTTCAGCTTCGCCTCTCATATTATCATTAGTTGCAAAGAAGAACATTTAGCATCACTGACATGACCAGTCAGGAATACTCGCCAGAGAGAGAGAGAGAGAGAGAGAGAGAGAGAGAGAGAGAGAGAGAGAGAGAGAGAGAGAGAGAGAGAGAGAGAGAGAGAGAGAGAGAGAGAGAGAGAGAGAGAAAGAGAGAGAGAGTGATTCATAATGCTATCATCTGGTAATGTTTCTTTCTTTATGATAATGTTGCCAGAAGTATCTCTAGCACACTTGCTATGAGTAAAATTAATCTGACTATGGTGACCTCAACCACCACCATGATACTGGTGTGAAAGAAATCTATTCTTTTCTCTGAATCCACGTAGGTATATAAGTCATTCTGTATGGGGTGTGGTAAGGTATTTGGGGTGGAAGACTATGGAGAAGCCTCGTTCAACTTTCAATATTTAATACAGCAAATGTATGTATAGAGTAGAGATAACCAGAACAACTTCGTTATACACCGAATTTTTGTCGGATATTTCGTGGGGTGAAGTCAAACAGGAAACGACAATGTCCGGTTACAGAAGTGAAAGTGTCAGGTGGCAGAAACGACAGTGTCTGGTGGTATAAGTGACAGTGCCTGGTGGCAAAAACGAGTATCTAGTGGCAGAAAGGACAATGTCTGGTGACAGAAACGACAATGTCTGGTGGTAGAAACGAATGTCTGGTGGCAGAAGCAACAGTGTCTGAGGGCAGAAATACAGTGTCTGGTGGCATAAACGACAGTGTCTGGTGGCAGCAACGACACTGTCTGGTAGCAGCAACGACAGTGTCTGGTGGCAGCAATGACAGTGTATGGTGGAAGCAACGACAGTGTCTGGTGGCAGCAACGACAGTGTCTGGTGGCAGCAATGACAGTGTCTGGTGGCAGCAACGACAGTGTCTGGTGGCAGCAATGACAGTGTATGGTGGAAGCAACGACAGTGTCTGGTGGCAGCAACGACAGTGTCTGGTGGCAGCAATGACAGTGTCTGGTGGCAGCAACGACAGTGTCTGGTGGCAGCAATGACAGTGTCTGGTGGCAGCAACAACAGTGTCTGGTGGCAGCAATGACAATGTCTGATAACAGAAACGACAGTGTCTGGTGGCAGAAACATCAGCATTGATGGCAGAAACAACAGTGTCTGGTGGCATGAACGATAGTGTTTGGTAGCAGCAACGACAGTGCCTGGTGGCAGCAACGACAGTGCCTGGTGGCAGCAACGACAGTGTCTGGTGGAAGCAACAACAGTGTCTGGTGGAAGCAACAACAGTGCCTGGTGGCAGCAACGGCAGTGTTTGGTGGCAGCTGTGATTATCACTTCCAGTATAGTCATGTAGAACCCCAGCAGTTACAGTGTAGCGGGAATCCTGACAAATGTGTCACTGCTTCAATAGAACACAGTGATGAGGTGAACTCTCTTCAATTATAATTACCGAACCATTGTCAACACCTTACTACGGCCTCCGCCACACTTTACAGGCAATGTTTTTGACACAGCTCTTATTTAGCAAAGCATTTTTTTTTGAAAATGTCCTTGTGCTGCGCAAGTTTCTTACATACTTTTGGGAATTAAATACTCTTTTTGACCTATCGGTAAGATCACTCGGCTCGCAACCTAATAGTCATGGGATCACTTCCCTGCATCAATTCCGTGGATCACACCTTAGGATCATTCTCCAGGATCATTCCCCAGGATCAATCCCCAGGATCAATTCCTGGGCAGGTAGAACATTTTGACAGCATTAAAAATATGTACATTCGGTAATTATCCAATTGTTTTTTGGATACAACCCCTGGATCTAATATGGCTATTTAACTGTGGAATTCACCCTATCTGTTAATGGTGGAGTTCACGCAGTCACTGTGGTTAATATGGCTAGTTTATGGTGGATTTCATGCAACCGTTGTGGAATGCTCATCCAAGGTAGACTTCACACGTTGTCTTCATAATTCCCATGGTCCTCATAGAGTTCAAATGACCTTCTTAAACTCAAGCATTTCAGGTTCAGTTCACATATTCGATATAAGAGGTAACACGGTCCTGATAGAACACTGAAGTTCCTGGTGGAAATCACACGCTGCTCGATGACTGTGCATGTTTCTTATACAGCTCACGCATTGCTGGTAGAATTTGAACCTTCCTTATGGAACTCACATGTGCTATATAGAGCTCTAACGTTCCTGGCAGAATTCACATTTTCGTGGTTAATTTCCAAGATCCTGGCAGAACTTGCGTATTTGAGGTAGAATTCACACGTTCTTGTTAGAATTCACACGATACCATGGAAATCATGCGATCCTGTCGAATTTTCAAGTTCCTGGTCAAATTCACACACTTCAAGTAGACTTAACTGAATTCTAGGTGGAATGTTAAACTTGTTATGTCAATAAGAAAGAAAACTGCCAACATGCAGGAAGCACTGAGTTTGCTTGGTAGAAGAGCCTTTGGTGCACCTACAGAAATTATTAAATATTCGGTGCCAGTCATCCACGTTGTCAACCATAGTCAAGAAAAGATTAAAACTAATTCCTTTAATGAAATATGTAATTTCATTTGAAATGATCAATTACTTCGTGGATAGATAAAAAGTTTAATAGAAAGAGAAATCGCCCAATGGGAATAAGATTTCACTCTACAGAAAAGAAAAAATCGTTGGTAGAGAAGAGCAATCAATTAATTATCAGTACATATCGCTCATTTAAAACAAGAAATCGGATGATATAAAATATAATTCACTTAGTAAAGAAGGAAAATAGCTTGATATAGAAGATAAATAGCTTGATATAAAAGATAAATAGCTTCATATAAAATGTAAATCCCTTTATATTACAAAAATAGCTTGATATAAAATAGAAATCTCTTGACATAAAAGAATAATCTCTGAATAACAAAGAAATCGATTAATAGAAAAAAAGATATTTAATAAAAAATAATACACGCTACTGAAAATAAATACTGACTCCTAGATACAAGAAATAGCTTCACGGGAAGAAGGCAAAGTGGGGTCGACGCACTGATAACGGAGCTGGCGTGATCAATGTGCATTCAACGTGCTAAATTAAGGGGAAAAGGTTAGGTGGGGCGAGCGCACGGTGATGCCTGATGAATAGCGCTTGAAGCAGGAGCACTGATGATGGAGAATACAGCAGATTGCTGAGGACTGATGGAGGGAGGCACGGAAACTACTGATCACAAGTAATGTATTTGCGGCTGCCAAAAATTCAAGTTGAACGAACCAGGACTGAAGGTTGAAGACTGAAAGTTGTAATACTCTGGACACAACAGGAATACAAAATACAAAATAAACTCTTCATTTTGAAGAGAAGATTTTTAACTACGTTTCATTCTCTCTTGAAATATTATCAAGTCCTAACTGTAGCTTTTCGCGAAGCTTCTCGAACTGGTATTCTTTCTGTTGTATGAATAATGCATTGATGCAGATGCTTATTACACTGCTCATACTGCTGCTCGAACTGCTGTTGATAAAATTTTTGACACAGCAGGCGCTGTACACACCACATCCTGGACTGAAGTCCGGCTAACCGGTTGCCCTGAATACCTTCATAAATGTTACGACACTCACACTCCAACGGGGAGTAGAAAGAAATCAGCTCTGAAGCAACAACACCATTGTATGTCCTTGCAACATGAAGCATGTCTAGTTTGCTAGGTTCATGTTGTTTGTCGGATTGTATGGTGCAGTGGCTTAAAGCATCGTGAATCTTCACTCTCTTCCCACTAGACGGGCTAAAACAATACGGGTTCGATCACCTGGCTAGCCGCAATTTCTTATTGATTGAATACAGCCCCATCTTTTTTTCCGGTGTTCCCTTTGGTTTTGGGGCAATACATGTTTGGTTATGGGTAAAAGGAAATCTTAACACCTGAAACTATAGCTCAAATCATAGGGCTTCACAAAGCTGGGCACCAGACAAAAAAAATAGTGAAGAATGTTAATGTGTGTGAGCATTTAATGAGGAACTGGGTGCAGCATTTCAAGGCTGGTGGTGGTGTAAAGTTACCGTCTGCCAAACCTCAGCCTGGCCCCTCGAAGAAGACATCTGTTCATACCTTAACTGTGTTAAAGAAGCAGTTAGCAGTTAGAGAGAAACAGAGAGTAACAGTTATAGAGTAACTGCTTCTTTAACACAAGGTACAAACAGTTGTCTTTACCGAAGGGCCAGGCCGAGGTTTGGCGGACGGTAACTCGACACTGCCACCAGCCTTGAAACGCTGCACCTAGTTCCTCACTTCGACTAGTGTATGGTACCACTATCACCCCGCCTCCTCCTGCTTCGCATCACCTGAGTACAGTATATAAGCTCCATAGGTTAAGTTTCATATAAATTATCTAAATGGCTTGTCAACATTTTCAGCCCTATTGTTGGAAAAATTTCTAACATTAATTTTATGGACATTAAAGTGAGGTGAGAATGGTAATGCACTGCGTAACTTGTTCCAAGGTTCGTAGATTCGAGTCTCCTTCAGCCAGAGATCAGTGTTTGTGTATATTTCGCCTGCTTTTGCGAATTCCTTGCATTGTTAAATAACTAGTAAGGCTGATGCATGCAGGGGATAAGATGAAAAGCTGTAAGCCTTCTCCCTGAAAGCTGGCTGCCTTGCATCAATGTCTAGCGCAAGCTGGATGCCAAGGTATTGGTCCAGTGTGGTGAGATTGGTATAGCACTGCATACCTTGTTCCAAGGTTCGTAGGTTCGAGTCTCATTCAGCCAGAGATCAGTGTTTGTGTATATTTCGCCTGCTCTTGCGAATTCCTTGCATTGTTAAAATCACTAGTAAGGCTGAGGCATGCAGGGGATGAGATGAAAAGCTGAGATGAAAGTTGGCTGACTTGGATCAAACGTCTAGCGCAAGCTGGACACCAAGGTATTGGTCCAGTGTGGTGAGAATGGTAAGGCAATGCGTACCTTGTTCCAAGGTTCGTAGGTTCGAGTCTCCTTCAGCCAGAGATCAGTGTTTGTGTATATTTCGCCTGCTCTTGCGAATTTCTTGCATTTACATGTACATATATATATATATACATATATATATATATATACATATATATACATATATATACATATATATATATATACATATATATATATATATATTATTTTTTTTTTTTTTATTATCACACCGGCCGATTCCCACCAAGGCAGGGTGGCCCGAAAAAGAAAAACTTTCACCATCATTCACTCCATCACTGTCTTGCCAGAAGGGTGCTTTACACTACAGTTTTTAAACTGCAACATTAACACCCCTCCTTCAGAGTGCAGGCACTGTACTTCCCATCTCCAGGACTCAAGTCCGGCCTGCCGGTTTCCCTGAATCCCTTCATAAATGTTACTTTGCTCACACTCCAACAGCACGTCAAGTATTAAAAACCATTTGTCTCCATTCACTCCTATCAAACACGCTCACGCATGCCTGCTGGAAGTCCAAGCCCCTCGCACACAAAACCTCCTTTACCCCCTCCCTCCAACCCTTCCTAGGCCGACCCCTACCCCGCCTTCCTTCCACTACAGACTGATACACTCTTGAAGTCATTCTGTTTCGCTCCATTCTCTCTACATGTCCGAACCACCTCAACAACCCTTCCTCAGCCCTCTGGACAACAGTTTTGGTAATCCCGCACCTCCTCCTAACTTCCAAACTACGAATTCTCTGCATTATATTCACACCACACATTGCCCTCAGACATGACATCACCACTGCCTCCAGCCTTCTCCTCGCTGCAACATTCATCACCCACGCTTCACACCCATATAAGAGCGTTGGTAAAACTATACTCTCATACATTCCCCTCTTTGCCTCCAAGGACAAAGTTCTTTGTCTCCACAGACTCCTAAGTGCACCACTCACTCTTTTTCCCTCATCAATTCTATGATTCACCTCATCTTTCATAGACCCATCCGCTGACACGTCCACTCCCAAATATCTGAATACGTTCACCTCCTCCATACTCTCTCCCTCCAATCTGATATTCAATCTTTCATCACCTAATCTTTTTGTTATCCTCATAACCTTACTCTTTCCTGTATTCACCTTTAATTTTCTTCTTTTGCACACCCTACCAAATTCATCCACCAATCTCTGCAACTTCTCTTCAGAATCTCCCAAGAGCACAGTGTCATCAGCAAAGAGCAGCTGTGACAACTCCCACTTTGTGTGTGATTCTTTATCTTTTAACTCCACGCCTCTTGCCAAGACCCTCGCATTTACTTCTCTTACAACCCCATCTATAAATATATTAAACAACCACGGTGACATCACACATCCTTGTCTAAGGCCTACTTTTACTGGGAAAAAATTTCCCTCTTTCCTACATACTCTAACTTGAGCCTCACTATCCTCGTAAAAACTCTTCACTGCTTTCAGTAACCTACCTCCTACACCATACACTTGCAACATCTGCCACATTGTCCCCCTATCCACCCTGTCAAACGCCTTTTCCAAATCCATAAATGCCACAAAGACCTCTTTAGCCTTATCTAAATACTGTTCACTTATATGTTTCACTGTAAACACCTGGTCCACACACCCCCTACCTTTCCTAAAGCCTCCTTGTTCATCTGCTATCCTATTCTCCGTCTTACTCTTAATTCTTTCAATTATAACTCTACCATACACTTTACCAGGTACACTCAACAGACTTATCCCCCTATAATTTTTGCACTCTCTTTTATCCCCTTTGCCTTTATACAAAGGAACTATGCATGCTCTCTGCCAATCCCTAGGTACCTTACCCTCTTCCATACATTTATTAAATAATTGCACCAACCACTCCAAAACTATATCCCCACCTGCTTTTAACATTTCTATCTTTATCCCATCAATCCCGGCTGCCTTACCCCCTTTCATTTTACCTACTGCCTCACGAACTTCCCCCACACTCACAACTGGCTCTTCCTCACTCCTACAAGATGTTATTCCTCCTTGCCCTATACACGAAATCACAGCTTCCCTATCTTCATCAACATTTAACAATACCTCAAAATATTCCTTCCATCTTCCCAATACCTCTAACTCTCCATTTAATAACTCTCCTCTCCTATTTTTAACTGACAAATCCATTTGTTCTCTAGGCTTTCTTAACTTGTTAATCTCACTCCAAAACTTTTTCTTATTTTCAACAAAATTTGTTGATAACATCTCACCCACTCTCTCATTTGCTCTCTTTTTACATTGCTTCACCACTCTCTTAACTTCTCTCTTTTTCTCCATATACTCTTCCCTCCTTGCATCACTTCTACTTTGTAAAAACTTCTCATATGCTAACTTTTTCTCCCTTACTACTCTCTTTACATCATCATTCCACCAATCGCTCCTCTTCCCTCCTGCACCCACTTTCCTGTAACCACGAACTTCTGCTGAACAATCTAACACTACATTTTTAAACCTACCCCATATCTCTTCTACCCCATTGCCTATGCTCTCATTAGCCCATCTATCCTCCAATAGCTGTTTATATCTTACCCTAACTGCCTCCTCTTTTAGTTTATAAACCTTCACCTCTCTCTTCCCTGATGCTTCTATTCTCCTTGTATCCCATCTACCTTTTACTCTCAGTGTAGCTACAACTAGAAAGTGATCTGATATATCTGTGGCCCCTCTATAAACATGTACATCCTGAAGTCTACTCAACAGTCTTTTATCTACCAATACATAATCCAACAAACTACTGTCATTTCGCCCTACATCATATCGTGTATACTTATTTATCCTCTTTTTCTTAAAATATGTATTACCTATAACTAAACCCCTTTCTATACAAAGTTCAATCAAAGGGCTCCCATTATCATTTACACCTGGCACCCCAAACTTACCTACCACACCCTCTCTAAAAGTTTCTCCTACTTTAGCATTCAAGTCCCCTACCACAATTACTCTCTCACTTGGTTCAAAGGCTCCTATACATTCACTTAACATCTCCCAAAATCTCTCTCTCTCCTCTGCATTCCTCTCTTCTCCAGGTGCATACACGCTTATTATGACCCACTTCTCGCATCCAACCTTTACTTTAATCCACATAATTCTTGAATTTACACATTCATATTCTCTTTTCTCCTTCCATAACTGATCATTTAACATTACTGCTACCCCTTCCTTTGCTCTAACTCTCTCAGATACTCCAGATTTAATCCCATTTATTTCCCCCCACTGAAACTCTCCTACCCCCTTCAGCTTTGTTTCGCTTAGGGCCAGGACATCCAACTTCTTTTCATTCATAACATCAGCAATCATCTGTTTCTTGTCATCCGCACTACATCCACGCACATTTAAGCAACCCAGTTTTATAAAGTTTTTCTTCTTCTCTTTTTTAGTAATTGTATACAGGAGAAGGGGTTATTAGCCCATTGCTCCCGGCATTTTAGTCGCCTCATACGACACGCATGGCATATATAAATATATTTATATATATATATAAATATATATATATATATATATATATATATATATATATATATATATATATATAGAGAGAGAGAGAGAGAGAGAGAGAGAGAGAGAGAGAGATGTACCACGTCTATAGCTGGAATGGGGACCCTCATCCTCAGAGAAGACAGTAAATGTACCTCAGGGAAAACTCAAGCGATACCCAAGCAAAACCCAAGCGATACAAGATGCAAAACAACCACGGGGGGAGTAGATAACTCTAGGCCTTTCGTGTTGCAATCAACCCATCATCAGGAGCTTGCAAAATTGCAGAAAAGAGATGGGTTCATTTTGCAAGCACCTGATGATGTGTTGGTTGCAACAAGAGAGCCCTAGAGCTATCATTCTACTCCCCCGTGGTTGTTTTGCACACACACACACACACACACACACAGACACACACACACACACACACACACACACACACACACATATATATATATATATATATATATGGAGAAATTTTCTCCAGGAGGGCGGTATCAGCCCCCTTCAGCCCCTTCAGCCCCTTTCAGCCCTGAGGGGCCCAGCCCTCTCAGAAGGGGCAAATATCTTGTTTACTGCTACAGCGAGTAATTGACTCCAGATGCAGTACCAGTATGTGACGTATCTCGACGCTCCGTGCGGTCCTGTGTTGCAAAGTGTAGCTTAATAAAAGACAGTTCATCTCTTAACTTAGCAGGACAATTAAGGAAAATCCTGCTCCCACTTTATTACCATGATAAAGATAGTGTATATTGATGTCTATGCTTAAGACAGCAAGAATCAAACATTCTGCTTTGCTTCATCGAGGAAGTGGCAAGGAAGTAAAAGTACTAGGACAGCTTTTCCATGGTGCTGGGGGCAGTGACGGCGTGGGGCGTTGTGGCATCTTCAGATTACTTTTGACTCTACTGAGAGTGACACTGACGCCAGGATAACCAACAAAGAACGATCTGTGCGTTAGTGTGAACAAAGTATCTCATAAAACACAATAAACACTTAAGAGAAGTGTGATCAACTTCTTTAGTGATAAGATTGTGAACAATAAAGACAAATCTTGTGGAACATAGTGTACCAGTGTGCGTATTCCTAGACTATGGAAGACGTGGACATCCAAGGACACTTCAGCTTCTATCAAGTCACCGATATCTGTCGAAGGTGTGAAGAACACCATAGCTCACGCTACAAGAGCAAGGTAAGTTACGAATTTCTTGTAGTACGGGGGACTGCGCAGTTCTTGAGTCGCAAGGAGTTTGTAATCAACCTATAGTCGGCAGTAAGGTGCGGGCTTTTGAGTCCAAACAAGTATGTAATTTGTCAGCAATCAGTGAATGAAATATGCTGACATAATACCCCCTAGGGGTAATTTATAATCTTACAAATTATAACTCATTTACAGCCCGTTGAGAGATGACTTCGACAGCTTCTCAAGACCTCGTCTGCAGGGGCGGCTGTGCAGGCGATGAGCTATCTTTCTAAGTTAAGTACAAACTCTTTAAACTTAGCTGGTAAAGCCATTTCTCAACATAATGGTCGTGCTCGAACAGGATAAAGGCCACACTGTGGTCCAAATATGTTGTAATACAGTGTACAAATAACCTACGAGCCAAGGTCCTCCGAAAAAAGCTGTAAATCTAGTACATTACAATATAAATCAGTATAAATGAGTCCCCCCAGACTCAATCGCAGAGAATGGGCAGCCAAAAGAAAACGGGCGCTCAACCAGCGTTCACCCAAAGAAAACGGGAGCTGGGTGACTCACCCAACAAGAAAACGGGGGATGGCACCCTACATCCACTGCTCCTATCTCGAAAAATCGCTGATTAAGACAACAACAACCTAACTGATGTTCAGTTTGTCTGAGTGTATATACACATAGTGTTTATGTTTATAGACAGAAATTAAGAGACAAGATTGTGTTAAAGTTTGTTTCTTATAGATATACCTGTTATATTAAAGGAACTTATATATAAAGTGTAAGCTTTCAAATATATATTAACAGTGATATTTATATGTGTGTAAGTAATATTCGCGTGTGATTTACAGTTATACAGTGACATTTATAGTGTACAGTGAATGAAGTGTATAACATCGTTATTTACGATTAATCATCGTGGTCAGGATGACACAGCAAACTCAAGCCATAAACACCAGCCACATGTACTGTGTACCCTTCATGGTCATTGACCCTGAGGTTAAGCTTAGTAGGTCAGTAGTGTCTGACTCAGTTATTGCTGACTTAAGCATAACAAAAACTCAGCTGTTTATAGCAGTACAGTGTTTTTTAAACATTCTAAGTGTGGTGCTAGAATTTTCGATATACCATTAAATTGGCTTGTTTTAAAACTCAGTTTCAGTCTCTACAGACTAAGAATACACAATTAGAAAATCTAATTTCAGTCTGTATAGGATTAACTTAAGATACAAACATAGATTTTGATGATCTTGAGGTCAAATTTGAATTACTTACACAACGTCTGGAAATAATTAATTCAGACTATACACATTATGAAAATAAATTTCTTGAATCAGACCCATCTGATGATGAAATTAAAAATGTTTTGGATACATTTAGTAATCAACAATTAAGGTGGACAGGAGTACAAGCTATCTGCCGCAAAACTCTGTCACAGAGACCTACTGTAACTAGTGGTCAAACACCTGTTACACCTGTAACAACAACAAGTGTCCCATTACCAAGCTTACCTACATTGTCATTACCTATTTTCCAAGGTCATAATTATGAAGAATTCATTAGTGAGTTTCAATCCATAGTAAATTCACGAACTGACATAGATGAGATTGCTAAGTTCAATTACCTTAAATGTCTTGTGAAGGGAGAACCCTATGAACTGATTAAGTCATTTCCGGTGGTTAAAGGCAATTATCAAATAGCCTTACGTGTCTTACCAGACAATTACTTTGATGCTGATAAGGCCAGAGTTAGACATGCAGTCTTAATATCAAGCTTGAAGCCACCCAAACATTGTTTTTCAGACTTACAGGCATTTAGAATCACATTAGACAATAGTCTCAGATCTCTAGGTGCTAAATATGACCTAATGCAATGTGACTGGTTTATCAGTGGTATTGTACAGGATAAGTTGTCACCACAAACTATTGAACGATTAAATATTATGTTCAATAAACGCTATTTCACTTGTGAAGAAATTAGCAATGGTTTACAAACAATAGTTTCATGCATGCAAGCAACGAGACAAGATGAAGAATCCACAAATCCAGTGGATAATAAACCTTCAACTCAGTATAAAAAGAGTATACCTACTCCCACTAAACCACATAATGGGAAATCCCATATAAGCACTTATCAAACTGTGAATACAACAGACAGTAAACAAACTGTCATACATAAACGTACTCCAAAATGTGTACTTTGTGATGGAACACATTGGGCACAGTATTGTATTCAATACACATCAATGGAGGCACGTAAACAACGTGTTCATCAGCTGAAAAGGTGTATCAAGTGTTTAGGTGAACACAAGGGAGGAAAATGCTCACTGAAGAAGTGTTTTAAATGCAAGGGTATGCATCATACAGCATTATGCCCAAATATTTTTGCTGAACAGCAGCAGACTTCCACAGAATCAGGAAGTCAACAAGCAACATTAAATGTGAGAGATAAGTTTAAAGCAACTGCTCTCCCGATAGCTCGAGTTGAGTTATCTAATAAATTACACAAAACCAATGTGCTAACATTATTTGATCAAGGTTCACAAAGGTCCTTCATAAGAAGAACAGTGTTGCAGAAACTGAATAAACAACCCTATGCCAAAATACAGTTAGATATAGCTGTTTTTTTCCACAATTCTGGTAAACAGACATATGACCTAGCCAGAATCACTGTTGGTCTAGGAAACAGGAAAAAGACAGTAGAAGCTGTGATAGTAGATGATTTGCCTAAGGCTGTGCAGATCCAGGGATTAAAAGAAACAGTTGCAGCACTGAAAGCAGCTAAGGTCAAATTAGCCTGTACTGACATACAGACGGACACAATCAGTCCAATTGATTTAATCATTGGAAGTGATTATTATCACTGTTTTGTGCAAAATATAGTAAGTAAACATGATGTTCACTTGCTGAAAACAGCAGGAGGCCACATGATATGTGGTCCCATTCCATCTCAAAGTGGGAAAGAAGCTGATATTGATTCAGTGGGAAATGTACTAGTTACGAGAATAACCGCTGATCATGTACCACAGCAAAAATTATCATTACTGGAAGAAATGAATGAACCAGTTGATAAGTTGTGGGATTTAGACGCGATAGGTATTGATGTAAATAAACCAAGCCCACAAGAGTCTCAGACTTATAACCAATATTTGGACACTGTCAAGTATAAAGATGGACAGTATTGGGTTAAGTTACCATGGAAATTAAATCCACCACATCTGCCTAGCAATTATCGCATGGCTTTTGGACAGATGAAAGCACAAATACATGAGCTCAGGAAGAAACCAGAGCTACTGACTGTCTATGATAATATCTTACAAGAACAGTTGGACAATAAATTCATTGAGGAAATAGTGGAAGATAAGCTGAAGACAGAAGCTCATTATCTCCCGCACCATGGAGTCAGAAAAGATTCTGAAACCACTCCACTACGTATTGTATATAATTGCAGCGCACGTGCAAATAAAGTTGTAGCAAGTCTTAATGACTGTCTGATGACCGGACCCTCACTAACTGAGAAGCTTGGAGACGTGCTTATGAAATTTCACATAAACCCATACGCCTACACGGCTGATATTTCCAAAGCTTTCTTAGAGTAGGACTACAAGAAATAGATAGAGATTATACTCGATTCTTGTGGCCTGAAAATCCACATGATCCTCAGTATTATTTGGTGCAACATCCTCTCCATTCTTACTAGAAGCTACTCTAAATACACATTTGAAGAAATCTGAAAGTCTCTTCAAAGAAATCTTAAAGAAAAGTTTATATGTGGACAATCTTCAAGGTACTGTGAATATAGAGGAGGATT